>NC_089781.1:43920696-44050696 GCF_040412425.1 Macrobrachium rosenbergii
TATGAAGAAATGAAATGTCTTTCTTTATCCCCACAAGCCAGCTGTTTATTCAGGAGGAAGCATTTTCTGTGTTTGAATACTACATGAAGAAGTTTACCAATGAGAAAGTCACAGAATTCAAGGGAAGTTCAGGATGTTATGTGGTTCGAGCAAGGACTTAATCTTGACAATGTCAAGATCCAAGTTGAAAGTGCATTGGTCGTTGAAATAGAAACATCCAAGTTCATATGAGGAGAACAGATTACTTCTAGACAGATATTCACTTCAGATGAAACTGGTCTCTCCTGGAATAAAATGCCTGACCATTCATTCTTATCTGGGAGAAGAAGGCTATGCCAGGCCTCAAGGTTGCAAAAGATCATATGACCTTTGTGTTGGGAGGCAATTTTGTGGCTAGCTGTCAAGTATAAGCCATTTGCCGGTGTATCATACAAAATCCTCGATCCCCGAAGAACATTGCCAAGGGCCTCTCTAACAGTTTATATGGATGTCAAATCCCAGGGCTTGGGTAAAATTTACAGTTTATGAGGATTGATTTTTCAACCACTGTAATAGTTTTGTAAGGACAAGGGTATATCATTGTGAGATCCTTCTAATTTTAGACATTACTCCTGGCCACCCACAAAACCTAACATCACCATCATTTACCTCCTACCAACACCACTTCTCCCACAACCAATGGACCAAGGATCAGTGCCATATTGACACACTATTTCCTTATGGGTATGCTTAGGCTGGCTGTAGCTACAACAGAACTAAATGATAACTTCACACTCCTTGACTTTCTGAAGGGATGCAATGCCCCCTGACTCTCTGAAGGGATGCAACATCCATACAGACAGGCAGAATATAAAAACTGCTGGGAAAGAAGTTTTGAAAAAAGTATGAAAAGTATTTTAAAGAAGCCATGCCCTCAGTTTGCTCAAGATTCAAGAGCTCTGATGAGGTAATTGTGAACAGAGCTTTGGTTAAGTTGAGCAATGATCTGAAAATGGGCTTGAAAGAGGAGAAGGAGGATTTCATCTCATTGTTTGGTGTAGGTCTCACTGGAACTATGTGAACAAGTAGTTCCAAGAAGAGGAGCAGGAACTAAAGCTGCAGTGGTTCACCATCAGCAAAATGCAATTGGCCTTTGCATGCATCAAGAAGGTCTTGTAATTTTCAAGGAGATGGATCCCAGTGCTCAATGCTTTGTCAAAATTTTGCTGATTATCTTGACATTTTTGCTCCGTATAGGCTCATCATGTGCACTGTGTGTGGTGCAATGTAGGCATTACCTAAGGTTATTTGCAGGGTCCCTTCGGCCCCTAGTTGCACTCTCTTTTTTAGTTTTTCACCTTACCTCCATTCCACTCCTTTTCTTCAGTCTTGCTGTTCAACCCCTCCAACTCCCATTTAGTCACTGAATGGCTGATAGTGCTCCAGCTCTTGGCTTTGTGCCAAATTCCCATAAATCAGGTATTGCAGGATCATCATAGATTAAAAGAAGAGCAAGAAAACTCACGACATGTTTGACCAGTTCTTGCAGCACATTGGAAATCGAAGTAGAGCATGATCACGTGCTAAAGAGATTCAGTCATCAACATCAACATTGCATTCCAGTTTCCACCACATTTACATTACCCATCAGATACAGTGTATATTTATAATTTTTGGTTTTACTCTATATTAGTACCAATTAGAATTTATAAATTATTAATCCTTCGAGATTGTGATGATGGCTATGATTGCTATCAAAAGATTTTTTTAATAACTTTGCCATAAATTGTAAAAAGGTGTCATAATGAAATTTGAACATAGCACATATGGATGATTGTTGTCATAGAGACTGCAGATTTAAAAGAAAAAAAAAAGTGACAGTTATCATATGTGGCTCAAATAGTAATGACTTTCACATCATTAGATAGGCAATTGTCACGTTAAGTGATGGTTTTGCGGGAACTGCTGGTTCCCCGCTCGTTCCCTTTTGTGGATTGCTGCCTCCTTACCTTCAAGTTTTTTTTGTTTTGATGTTCTCGTCGGTGAGCTGCCGTTTTTCTTTGGTCAGTCGGGTCTGGTAGGGCAGCGAAAGTAGCGGCAGTGGCAGCAGCAGCAGGCAGTTTTTGGAGTCGACGTTGGTCGAGTTTTTGAGCAGCAAATTGGAGCACGACGTAGAGGTTGAGTGTGACCATGAGTAGTCGTGTGACCACGAGCTGCTCATCTTTGATGACAGCGTGAGGCTGTCCTGACGTCTCCATCGGGGTATTCTGGTTGGTGGGTTCTTGTCCCTGTTGTGCAGCTGAGGGCTGTCTTGGTGCCCCGATGGAGGACGTATGTTTGGTATTTTTGTTCTGCCTGCTGTTGTTTATTTTTGCCTTTTTTTTTAAAGCTACTTTTTGTTTTTGAAGTTAATTGTTTATTTAACTTGTTTTTGTTTAGTGCTGCCTTTTGGCTTTTTTTTGTATTTATGGTTTTTATCTTTTTACCAGACCTGACTCACTTGTAAATACTTGCCCTAATAAATTAATATTAAGCTTACTTTATTGTTTTTGTTGTTTTCTCCTCCTTTGTTTGTTGCATCTGCCGTCAGTCTTGACAGCCCCGTCCTGAGTATGTTAAAGAACCTGCATAACGGCCCACTCGGGTCGTTACAATGGCGACCGTGACAGGATGGCTCTGTTTTGGCTGGCGGGGTTGTTACGGCATTGGAGGGGAGCATGAGTGTAAAAAAAAAAATAAATAATTTTTTTTTTTTTTTCTTTTAGGTGGGGAGGTGTCACGTTAAGTGATGGTTTTGCGGGAACTGCTGGTTCCCCGCTCGTTCCCTTTTGTGGATTGCTGCCTCCTTACCTTCAAGTTTTTTTTGTTTTGATGTTCTCGTCGGTGAGCTGCCGTTTTTTTTGGTCAGTCAGGTCTGGTAGGGCAGCGAAAGTAGCGGCAGTGGCAGCAGCAGCAGGCAGTTTTTGGAGTCGACGTTGGTCGAGTTTTTGAGCAGCAAATTGGAGCATGCCTACGGTGGAGCACGACGTAGAGGTGGAGTGTGACCATGAGTAGTCGTGTGACCACGAGCTGCTCATCTTTGATGACAGTGTGAGGCTGTCCTGACGCTCCATCGGGTGTTCTGGTTGGTGGGTTCTTGTCCCTGTTGTGCAGCTGAGGGCTGTCTTGGTGCCCCGATGGAGGACGTATGTTTGGTATTTTTTTTCTGCCTGCTGTTGTTTATTTTTGCCTTTTTTTTTTAAAGCTACTTTTTGTTTTTGAAGTTGTTTATTCAACTTGTTTTTGTTTAGTGCTGCCTTTTGGCTTTTTTTTGTATTAATGGTTTTTATCTTTTTACCAGACCTGACTCACTTGTAAATACTTGCCTTAATAAATTAATATTAAGCTTACTTTATTGTTTTTGTTGTTTTCTCCTCCTTTGTTTGTTGCATCTGCCGTCAGTCTTGACAGCCCCGTCCTGAGTATGTTAAAGAACCTGCATAACGGCCCACTCGGGTCGTTACAGCAATTTATTTCACTTTTACACTTTTAAACAGAAATTGGATATACCTTTCCTCTGGTTTATCAAGAATTTTTTAGATAAAAAAATTTTACAGGTAACTTTTACTCAAGACATTAATTTCCATTTTATTTGTTAGGATTTTTAAACATATAAAGTTCATCTCTTAACTTTAAAATGACACCAAATTCATCAGTGTAGCATGAAGTATGTTACGTACACTGAGTGATCAAAGAAAATTATTGCTAAGTATATTTGCTTACTCAGTGAAGGATGAGCATGCTGGCAAAACAGATTTTAACCCCCTCCCAATTCCTCAAAAGGTTAAAAACAATAGAATTATTAAAAATAATGGCTTATTGTATTAGTGACATTATGCAGTTGCTTTTATGGGTCTATAGGGTTTTTAGGTCTTTTTTAAAACGATGAGTCAGCAATGTAAGGTGAGGTGTTTTGGAGTATAGCTTGCTTTCAGAAACTGCTATGACTTACAAGAGCCTTATTTGGAGAAAGATTAAAGGCACAGTGACACACGTTCGAATTTGCTGCCAAGAACTAAGCCATCATGTGACCAAATACTGGAACTACTGTATACAGTTGAACATCATATACTTACTGTGACTATTTTTTACATTTTTTTTAGCTTTTAAATGGGTTTTTTTTGTAAACATTATATTACTGTACAGATATATGCCTTGCATCAGCCATGATATGTTGCTGATGACTGAACCCAGGAATGAGGTACATACAATAGTGCAGTTATACAGTATACTGTATACAGTACTGTAGAGCCAAACATCATGCCAGTAAGACAGTACTTTTAACAGTTTATGGATTTAAATTATTTTATACTGTACATGTCATTACATCATTACATTACTTTAAATGACATAAGTGGTGGGATTTCTGTACTTTTAATTTTATGGCAGAATCACTCTAGTTTTATATAAAATATGTACAAAAAGCTCAAGTGTACTAGCTTGGCAGAAGACAAAACAGATTTGTAAAGCTACTAATCAGAAGTCATAATTGTCAATCAATATTGACTAAATTACTGGGCGTTTATTTTTATGATACACACTTTGCCACAGTTGTGATTAGGAGTACAGGCAGTCCCCGGTTTACGAAGAAGTTCGCCACACATCGGCGTTCGAGGTTACGACGCTTTTCAAATATATTCATCAGAAATTATTTCCGGATTTACGACGATGTCACGATCCGAGGAAGAAATATGGCCCCAAAATGGCAGAATAATCATAATTTGAAGGTTTTTGATGTAAAACTCAATAATAATGCAGTTTACATCGTTTTCAATGCACCCAGAGCATTAAAAGTAAGGTTTTCTTATGATTTTTGACGATTTTCGACGATGTTCGGCTTACGGCGATTTTCGGGTTCGGCGAAGAATTTTGTCAAACCTGGGACCGCCTGTATCACCCAGTTCGGTTGTACCTTAATGTCACTGAAAGAGGAGCATAGTTTAGCGTATCTTGAAAATTTTGTGAGGTTTAGAGTTAGAAAAGATTTCTTTGAAGTGCAGACTATTCTAGTACATAATCATAAACATTAGGCCTAGGGCTAAAAAAGCAAAGTATGAATTATAAAGGAATAAATTTTAATGACGGTATTTTTAGGCTGTGAAGATATTTGTCACACAACCAGTTTTTTTTAGGGGGGGAGGGAAAGTGGTGTAACAATTTCCTCAGTACAGTTCAGTCTTAGTGTTAGCTTTGAGAATGAACAATTGGGATAGGGTGCAAGAATCCTCCCTTTTTTTTTTTTTTTTATAGAAATGTTACCCAGCGCTAACTTTGTAAACATGAAAAAGTAATTTTGTCCTTTATGTGCCTCACAGTTGTTTTTAGTAGTATTTAATAAATTTTCCTTTATTTCCAGTGCTGGTGTTGGTCGAACAGGAACATTGGTAGCTTTAGATTCATTAGTAATGGAATTAGAAGAGGAAGGCCATGCATCTATATTCAACTTGATCTGTGACCTTCGTCACCAGAGAAATTTCCTCGTTCAGTCATTAGTAAGTTCAAGAGGAGCTCTTCTCAGGCCCTTTTTTTGTACAAACCACAATGTAATGGAAATGTTATTTATTTGGGGCCATAAATTTTTTAGAATAATGTAAGCTTACTAAGGAAAACAGTAGCTTAATGATTCAGTCTTAGGGTTTTCATTTGGTGGACTTAGAACTTGCCTGGTTTTTCTTTGTAATTGTTTTGGGATACAGTTGCTTAAGAATTAAAATTTATTTTTTCATGACAAACCTGTCAGTCATTTTTAGCCTCATTCACAATGTTGATTTCCTCTGGACTTGCATCTTTTGATGTCTGAGACAGAAGAAGTAGAATAGCCAGCCAGTAACAGCTGTTAATGATGTAAGCCTTTGACTCGTATGTAAATATGAACAGCCTATCTCCTGATCATGGTGAATGCATTACCTCTCAGTGTCCTCATTCAATGACAGCTTAAATTTCTTTCATTTTTGTTCATTTTCGTAGGGTGTATTCTATCCTAACCTGTCACAGTAACTTTTTTTTTTTTTTGAACCATTAAATGCATCAAGAAGAATTTTATGATCTAACAAAACTAATGATAAATTTTCCTTTCAAAACTTGAAAATTCAGTTTGAATTAACTCATTGATAATGTAATTTTTAATGTACCATTAAAAGTTATACATGTGCTTTAAACAGTAATATTTTGTTTAATTTGTTCGTGAAGTTACTGGTACTACTATATACTGTATTTTAAAAAAATAGGATAGATTAAGTGTCTTCTTATGTGGACACTTGGATAATTGGGTTTGTTGATCTTGGAGTTCTTAATGGTGTACTGACTATATTAGCCTGTGTGTCTGTTATTATTACTATTCAGAAGAGGAAACCTACTCACATGGAACAATACCACAGGGGCCATTGACTTGAAATTCAAGCTTTCAAAGAATATGGTGTTCATTAGGAAGAAGTAAGAGGGAGTAAAGGGAAATACAGAAAGAAGAAATCTCCTATATTAAAAAAGAAAAAATAAACTAATAAATTGATAAATAGATAAAAATGTATTAAAACATGGAGAATAGTATTAGGGTATTAATGCATTGCATCTTCGCTTGAACTTCTGAAGATCCAGTTGCACGACATCCACTGGGAGGCTGTTCCACAGTCCAATGGCATGTGGAGTAAAGCACCTCTGAAACTAAGAAGTTCAAAAGCGAGGCACATTTACTGCATATTTGTGCTGCTGTTCAATGAATCTTGTTGGTCTCAGCAGGAAAAGGGGATCAGGGATCAGTTGTGAATGGGAAAGATCTCTGTCAAAATACAACTTATGAAAAAGTGACAAACAAGAGACCACCCGTCGATGGTCCAAGTCATAACTGCTAATATTTAGAAACAGAAACCTGCCGCCATGAACCACTCTGTCTAAAAGAGATAAATCCGTGGCAGAAGCAGACATCCACACCACAGAACAGTATTCTAGTAAAGGAAGGATAAATGGCTTAAAACAGGTTGCATTGATTTTATCACTGATACAAATACATGAGGCCTTATGAACAATACCTAACTTACGTGTGGCATTTGCTGAAACTTTCATTAGATGTTTCTCAAAAGTAAGATGTGAGTCAAAAATCACACCTAGAAGAATAGTTATTTTTATTATTCAGGAAATGAAACCTATTCATATGGGACATGCCCACAGGAGCCATTGATTTGAAATGCAGGCTTCCAAAGAATATGGTGTTCATTAGGAAGAAGTAAGAGGAGGTAAAGGGAAATACAGAAAGAGATCTCCTGTATTGAAAAAGTAAAAATAAATTAATAAATTGATACCAAGATAAAAATATATTAAAATGCAGGGAGAATTTTATTAGGGTAGTAATGCATTGCATCTTCACTTGAACTTTGAAGTTCCAGTTGCACAACATCCTCAGGGAGGCTGTTCCACAGTCCAACAGTCTGAGGAATAAAGGACCTATGGAACTGAGAAGCTCGACAGCAAGGCACATTTACTGCATATTGGTGTTGCTGTTCACAAATCTGGTTGCTCTCAGCAGGTAAAGGGGATCAGGGATCAATTGTGAATGTGAAAGATCTCTGTTGAAATACAACTTATGAAAAAGTGACAAACAAGAGACCATCCGTCGGTGGTCCAAGTCATAGCTGCTGCTATTTAGGAAACAGAAACCTGCCACAATGAATCACTCTGTCTAAAAGAGATAAATCCCTGGCAGAAGCAGACATCCACACCGGAGAACAGTATTCTAGTAAGGAAGCACAAATGACCTAAAACAGGTTGTATTGATTTTAGCACTGTTATATATATATATATGAAGCCCTACGTACAATACAGGCAGTTGCCAGTTATCGGCGATCCGGTTTTAGAGTGCTTGTCTAGCAATGACGATAACCGGATTTTTTATACCGATCTCCGGTCACCGGCGCTGATCTCCGGTTATCAGCGCCGATCTCTGGTTATTGGCGCCGATCTCTGGTTATCGGCGCGATCTCCGGTTATCGGCACCGATCTCCGGTTATCGGCACTGATCTCCGGTTATCAGCACCGATCTCCAGTTATCGGCACCGATCTCCAATTATCAGCGCCGATCTCCAGTTATCGGCACCGATCTCTGGTTATCAGTGCCAATCTCCAGTTATGAGCTCCGATCTTTGGTTATTGATGCCAATCCCTGGTTATCGGCGGCGCTGATCCACGGTTATCAGCGCCGATAACCGGCGCTATTATCGCCGATTTTTGGTTCTTGTCACGCTGTGGGGAATGGAACCCCTGCCGATAACCAGGAACTGCTTGTATCTAAATTTCATGCGGCATTTGCTGAAATTTCATAAGATGTATCTCAAAAGTAAAATGTGAGTCAAAAGTTACACCTAGCATAGTCAAAGCTTCAGACTCATTTAGCAAATTTCCATCCACCTGAAGGGGAGGATGGGGTGGGAAATCTGTGCAAGATCTGCTAATCATTAGTGTTTTTGTTTTAATGGAGTTGATCCTCATACCCCACCTACTACGCTATTCCCTAATCCGGTCCATGTCCCCGATAGAAGCTGAGGGCAGCTTCATTTCTCATAAGTGGGGACTTTATTACATCAACAAGGTGTTGCATCATCGGCATACTGAACAGTCTTGTTTTCCAGGCCAAAACACCCACAAGTGTTGCATCATCGGCATACTGAACAATCTTGTTTTCCAGGCCAAACCATATCACTTGCAAACACTAAAAATAACAGTGGACCAAGAACACTACCCTGTGGAACTCTAGACAAAATAGGTCTTGGTTCACTAAAGATCCCTTCCACAGCAATTTGCTGTTGCCTACCTGTAAGGAAATTGTGAAGTAATCCTAAAACGTATCCACCCACTCCAAGACTCTGAAGTTTATAAATAAGTGCCTTGTATTTACTAAATGGAAAGTAGCACTAAAATCTATTTGAATTACTCTCCACTCAAAACCCTTATCAAGGTTCTCTTGCAAATGGCAAGTCAAGTCTAAAATTGCAGTGCAGGTACCTAACTGCTTCCTATATGCATATTGACAATCAGCGAACAATCTTTTAGATTCCACATACTTATATTGTGGCTTAAAATAAGTTTTTCAGCACCTTTGGAGAGCACAGGGAGAACAGAAATTCCTGTATTTCCTTTACTTCAATCTGCAGTTTGCCATTCTTTGTCATTACTAAGCTTGCAGTCATCTGCAAAGATACTACATCAACATAAAAGTCTATAGAATCTACAAATCTTGGGAGAGAGCACACTGGAAACTTTTTTTTTTTTTTTCAAAAACAGAGGGAAGAAATCATCAGAATCTTTTCCACCCCAGCTATCAAGATTATCCATAATTTTCTCAACATCCTGGAGCGAAATGCAAATTTTGTAAGAAAAGGTTAGGATGACAAGTATCAGGGAGAGGGACATCCTCAGCTAATTGCTTAGCGTCAAAAGTTTGGTGAAGCAGTTCAGCCTTTTCCCTTGGGCCAGTAACCAAACTACCATCATCTGTTAGTGTTGGTGGAATGGAAGATGAGGCTGACCCAAGGATAGATGATGCCAGCTTAATCCACCACAGATGAGGCTGTGTAATTTGTTGATGTTTCCTCTTCAAGGAATTTCTCTCAGCTGTATGGTAAGTTCTATTCACAGCATGGCAGAGACAACAGAGGTAGTGTAATTTTCATTTGAATAATTTCATCTCCATGTGTTGAATTATGTCTGTTTGTCATGGTACATGCATCTACATGTATCATCAAACCATGGCTGGTCATTTGCCCTGAATTTGATGACCTTTCTAGGGACATAGCTGATCTAATGAAGCATGTGAAATATTAAGCGCCTGACATGCTTCAATAATGCGATCCCAATTTGCCATTTGTCCAATGCTGGCATAAGGAGTATACTGATTGACAGATATGCCCATCTCAATGGCACAATGATCAGAAGTGCCCATACATTCACAGACCTTGGACTTGACAATAGCTAGAACATTTGTAAATATAAGGTTTAATCTGTTTCCAGAAGTGTGTGTGGGTTCCTCAGTTATCTGAAAAAAATTGGAGGATACTCAGAACTCAAGAGCAGACTGACCATGTTGATCTGTGGAATTTGAATTTAACCACTAGCTGTGCTTTGCATTACAGTCTCCACAAATAACAAATTAAGCTTTTGAATCCTGTGACTGAGCCATACTAATCCTTTCCAAGAGGCAGATATATATAGAATTGTTGATATTTGGATTGCGGTAAACAGCAAATACGTAAACATTGTGGAACTTACTGAAAATCTTAAAACAAAGAACTCCATGGCAACTACACTCCAAATTTTTCTGATGATAAATAGGTCGTGCAGACTTAGTGTATACAGCCATACCTTGTTAAGTTAAGTATACAGTACCTTAGTTTAACCAGACCACTGAGCTGATTAACAGTTCTCCTAGGGCTGGCCCGAAGGATTAGACGTATTTTATGTGGCTAGAACTAATTGGTTACCTAGCAACGGGACCTACAGCTTATTGTGGAATCCAAACCACATTATACCGAGAAACTAATTTCTATCACCAGAAATAAATTACTCTAATTCTTCATTGGCCGGCTGGAGAGTCGAATGCGGGACCAGCACAGTGCTAGCCGAGTTTGATATATGGGATGTTATGATGATAAATAAAGTCAGGGTCATCTAACCCAGGGATTAAAAACTCAACCATTGACCTGTTACTGCTTACAAGAGTCTCAGGTAAATTATCAAATCATAGTTACGGTCACAGCTCTGGAGGTCAAGAAAATTTGACCCCAAGCCCTGAGTATTTGAGTGAAGTACTATGCAGTTTTTCTTATTGTAATGAGTAACAGGCCCAGGGTTCTGCTCAGTGTCTCCCAAAAGAATTAAAATTAACAACATAAAACTAGTAGCAAAACTAATATCGTTTGTGCCGGCATATAAGGCAACTCGTTGTATAAGATGACCTCATATTTTTCATGTAAAAATGTAGGTTTAGAAGTAGTTTGCCATATAAGACAACACCCAATTTATTAAATTAAATAACACTATCAGCTGATGTAAGTTAGTTGGTACATAAATAATATTAATAATTATTGGAATTGTCATACCAAAAATGTGTAAAGTCAGTACTTTCAAGATTTTAAAATGTTTGGCAAAGCTTACCGTTATGATAAAATACTTCTGTATTCCCTTAAGAAAAATATAAACATCGCGACAAATGCTCAACACCTGTGACATCACTATTGGTGGAGTAATACCTGTTGTAAGTAGATCTGCATGAATGTATTCCTTTAAAATTGGAAAGAACCCTGATATTAAGAATATCAATATCACAGAACCCTTTATTTTAATTATAAAATACTACCAAGAAAATACTGGCCTTTAGTAAACAACAAGGCTTGTAAGTCAAGCATGGCTGGGAACTACAAACACAGCTATGTTTCGTAAACAAGAAAGTTAGACTACCCTCATTTACCCTTTTGGTAACTTCAAATTATCTATCAATGTTAAAAGGGCATTGTATAATAAGTATTAGTGACAAAATTGTCTAATATTACTGCCTTATAATACAGTAATGGCACTCTAGATAAAGGTAGTAACAAGTGAGAGCTCGCTCATCCTAACGATTAAGTATGGTTTAATTACCTACGGTAATTATTGTAATTACAGTTGTTTTGTTTACAGTATCGATAGTTGTGTTGCAAGTGATTCATGAATTACTTACAGTTTTTAACACTATTACATTTGTTTTGTTTACAGTGTTGATAGTTGTGATGGTAGTTAACTGTTGATACAACTATTGATATTTCAGGTGTTAGCCTATCATGAAAAATCTCGGCAAGATTTAAGGTTTGGTTTTATTGTGGGGCATAAGATGACTCCCCATTTTGGGGATTTTTCTAAGTTTTCATTTCCAATTGATGTGGTTTGTATAGCATAGAAATTTTACCCCCTTCTTTTCTGACTTGTAATGCAAAGTAAAATTTACCTACATTTTTTGATACAAAAAGTCTGTGTTTGCTTAGGTAAATTTATTTTATTTTCGGTTAGTTGGTGGTTTCCATAGGCTGTATACCTTGACCGTATTTAATCAGGCATTACAGCCAGGCAAACCACCTTCTTCCCTATACTGTACTTTGATTCAAATACCCTGGCATAGTAAATTTCTCACAATGAAATCAGATGATCCTAGAAACGACTTTCTCTCATAGATCTTACATTTTTTTATAAAATGTAGGATTACATTATTAGAACACTCTGTTTGTGATCCTCTATTTTCTATAAATTTTTAGTTCATCTTGTTTTGTATTGAGGCCTTAAATCCAAAATTTTTAAAATTCAACAATGACATCAGTGATCCCAGTCCACGCAGGCCTGGCAAACCATTAGTTGCTAGAGACCATTACGAGGTTGGGTAAACACGTGGCTGTTTACATACAGCCGTCCATCTAGAACAGTACACAACATGCATTATACAACTGTTGTTTTACTGTAAAACTAGTCGTGGGAAAACGTTAGTGCATCACATAAGAGATGTCTGGATTTGGTGCATTGGGCTCTGAATCTCATTTTTCATTTATATGATATTTAGAGAATTTTGCTTGTCCTGTTGTTGGTTAAAAATAATTAACCATGTTCTCAACTGTTGTAGCTTTTGAGCTACTGTAACGATAATGTTGACAACAGTAACATCAGTTCTTTTCGTTTTGAATAGGTTATAATTCTCAAAATGAAACTGTTGCTGAGACCAAAGCCATTTTTCTAGACTCTCACTTTATTCCTCAACCTTTCCTCTACATTTTGTATATTTACAAAGTTTTCTATGAAAATATTCAGTCCTAAGGGCTCTTCAAAAAAATGAATAGGATGACTCAGAAGAAGACAGGTTTTACCCACTGTTTCTTACCCTATTTTCTATCAATTTTTCACCAACTGGACTTATTCGTTTTTTTCATTCTTTTATATGTCGATATTTAGAGAATTTTCTTGGTCTTTCTTATAAAAATAATTCATTTACAGTCTAACTGTTATAGTTTTTGAGCTAATCAAACAATAATGTTGACAACGGTAATTTTTTTTTGGTTGATCAATTATAATGTCAAAATGATACTGTCACCATATTTACCAAAGCCATTTTCTTAACTTTCCTGTATTCTTCAACTTTTCCTCTACATTTTCAGTATATTTACAAAGTAATATCTATGAAAAATAACTGAGATAGGCTCTTCAAAAAGATTTTTTTCTCAGCGATAATGGCTCACCATACGCTGTAAAAAGAATCTGTTTCTTACCCTCTTTTCTATCAATTTTTTCACCAACTGGACTTATTTTTTTCATTGTTTTATATGTCAATATTTAGAGAATTGTGTTGGCTTGTGCATAAAAAATAATTATTCGCCTAACTGTTATAGGTTTTGAGTTCTGATCGATAATGTTGACACGGTAACATTTTTTCGTTTCGATCAATTTATAACGTCAAAATGAAACTGTTGACTTACCAAAGCCATCTTTTTCATTGACTTTCACTTTATTCTTCAACTTTTCACTCTACATTTTCGTATATTTACAAAGTAATTAATTGTGAAAAATAACCGAGATAGGTCTTAAAAAAAATTTCTAAGTTATAATTCTCACCATTTTTGGAGAACGTTAGCTGTTTAGCACCAGCTTTTCTATCAATTTTTCACCAACTGGACTTATTCCATTTTTCCATTGTTTTATGTCAATATTTGATGTTGAATTTTGTTGGCTTTCTAACTAAAAAAAAAATAAGTTTTCTAATATTGTCTGACTTTTCATAGTTTTTTTATTGCCCGTTAAATATAAAAATAAGTAAAGAATTTCGTTTTTTTTTAAGTTAAATAAGTACATTTTTACTGAATTTAGTTGGGCCAGGACTCTTATTCTGACTATTCCACCATAAAATATAAACATTTAGAAAAAAGGACAGCAAAATGAACGTTGTTGGCATAAAATTTCTAGCTGTTCTTTTTGCTGAATTTTCTAAATAATTATTTTATATGCAGGAATAATCCCAGACACATGTTTCTTGTATTCAAATAAAAATTAAATCAAATTAAAGGTTCAGAACATGAGTTATTAATTCAAGCATATTTTAGGTAGACTGCATTGTTAACATTATAAGAAAATCAATTGAACATTAGCCTTGAATTTAAACATTTTTTCTTTACAGGTTATTTAAAAAAGTCTTCATCTGAGTCATCATCCACATGCAAATCATTACGAGCTGTCAAGTGGGCAACTTTAGTTTTGGAGAAGAGACGTGGCATTGTATACAGGACCAAAATCCACGTTTACCACAACAACTGAAGAGATGGACAATCAAGATGGATTTAAAATATAAAATGTTCAGACAGGAAAAGATTCCATGGGGCTGAAGGGATACCTGAGAATCTCTAGTACTCTCTATTTTGTGCTGGGATCAGCCTATGCCTCCACACTTTTCAAAAAAAAATGGCAAGTGAACAAAAAAGGTAATTGCCTGATTGTCCTATAAATGGGAAGTTATGAATGGAATTGGCCTGTGTGCATTTGGCACAGTCCAAAGTTGGAGAACAATTTGCATTCAGAGTAAGGTTTTCTTATGTGAGGTTAGATGCTTGAGGAGTTTCTACCCTTAGTTTAATACTTAGTGCACTTTTAGAAGAGTTGCCCAATGCTGGTTTCAGACCGTCCTGTGCTCTTAGCAGGGACTTTCTCATCCTGAAGTGAAACTTATTATATTACGTGCTCTGATTAACCCACTACCCAATAATTTTTACAAACATTAAGAATGATTTCACTTGCCAGTGCTGATTATTTTTAGTGTTTTATTGTTTCAGTTTATTGTTTTTCCAGTGAACTTATCTTTTTTCTGTTATTTCCTGAATGAAGATCTGTTACATCTTCATTCGAATTAATACCTTAATATTCTGAGAAGCTTGAATTTAAAAGTCACTGGCCCCTTTTATACAGTTTAGTTTTAAATATCATGGTTCATCTTTGAAACAATTTCTGAATATAGTAATAATAATTTCAAATTTTTATAAATGCAAGAAATTTTTTCATTTTAAGATAAGGCATTTATTTCCATGCATTCTGGTTGATTCCTCAATGATTAAGACTTCAGTGCATTGTTTATGTCTGATGGTTATTTTCTAACCTCTTCAGATTTTGCAATTCTGTGTTGATATCTGTACAGTATCCTCTGTCAAATCAGCATCCTCCAGTTCATGTTCTTTCTCTTCATCCGGAAGAAACTGTTAGCATTTTACTGTTTCCAAATTGATCAAATCTTTTTATTCTATTTATTCTGCTTTGTCGTCAAATTATGTTTGACAATGTTGAACAAACATGAATATGATTTCTCTGCTTTTAGAGATGCCACAGGAATGTGTTCTGAACCAAATGCCATTTATAACTATTGACCTCCTTCTCTTCTATAAGGGTTTACTATCCTCTTCTGCAGTTGCTTTGCCAGAATTTGGAGCCTCTTGTTATTTCAAAATCCTCTGAAGTTAGCCTCTATCAGAGAATGCATAGACGTTGATCAGGAAATTCATTGGACTAAGGTATTTTGAATGGTTCTGGGGTGACTGACAGCAGTTGATATCTGTTGTTTTTGATCTTTGACAGTCTTGTACAGGGCTGCCAATTGGCATACACAACTAGCATGTAGCTTAATGTGATTGTAAAAAAGTATTCTCTTGGGCATCTGTTTGACCTGGAATGTATTGCTTTCTGCTTTTTATTTTCAACTTGGCATTGTTCAATTTTCAGTATAACCTTTTTTTATATTTTAAATCATTGGCTCCTTCATCATTCACAAAAAATGTTAAGCCTTTCATTTGTAAGGTAAACAAATGGGGTGTGAAGTTTGTAATTCCATTTCCCATCGAAAAACTGATCCCAGTTATTTTTTGAATGTTAAATCAGGAGCATACAACTCATTAATGTTTAGTTGTAAATTCTAAAAGATGTATCGCCTTTCTGTTTTGAAATTTTTAAGATTTGTGAATTGTCAAGTTACACATTTTTTAAATGCAATTTAAGAGTATCATGTCAGTTTGAAATTTAAGCAGTAATTAGTTTCAGTCATTTACTTCATAGTAATGGAGGTCATAATGATTTAATAACTTTTTGTCACAGCATAAGTTTTGTGAAGGTCTAACAATGTGACTTTGTGGTCCTGTTAAATGAGTGTACTATATAAGGGTAAAGGTGCCTTATATATTTTTGTGATGATATATTTTATTTTGACTAGGTTTTTACAGTATGATTTTCTATCCAGAAGTATTTTAAATTTTATATTAGAAGTATTTTCTCATTTGAGTGTACTTTACATGTAATGTTACATTGATTTCAAACCCTTTTTTATATTTTATGCTTGTTTAAAATTAATAAATGCAGTTTACATCATTGGTATAGTTGATATTTTCATTGTCTGATTGCAGTTCAAACAGTACCCTGACTAATAATTAAATTGTTAAGAAGTTATTGAGAACATGTTAACTTGTCGTTTTAGGAATAATTTAGTGTTTTGTTTCATGTTGGTACTGTTGTGATACTAAATTGATTTGTTACAGCCTCTTGGTTGTTCCTGTTGATTTGTTACATTGTTTTACTGCAAATTCAGTCTTTTAAATATGCTAAGTAATGATATAAAAATTCTGATATAACAATAGTTTTGTTACATTACTATGAGTGGTTGGTAGTTAGAACTAGAGGATATTTCATGTGGGGTTCAGGTACCAGTTTTAGTTACTCATGAGGCATGTCTGAGGGTAAAAACTGAAATCATGATTGTACTTAATGGAGTAATCCAGTAAGTGTACAGTACATAGTGGTTTCTGAAATATGTGCATATGATGCTTTACTGTTGAATCATGTAAGGATGGCTTCTCTGTTTCTAGAATAGTTGACCTGTCATTTCCTGTACAGTATATTTCTCCCACTTCCTTGAACATTTAATGTATAATAGTTTGCCTCATAAAAAGATTGCATATCAAAATATGGTCTTTAGGTCAATGGTGTAGTTGCTGCAAAGCAGCCTGGTTGTGCTAGTCTACCACAAGTTGTTTGCTGCCCAGTTGTTTTGGGTAAGCCAATCTGTTGTC
Source organism: Macrobrachium rosenbergii (assembly GCF_040412425.1). NCBI lineage: Eukaryota > Metazoa > Arthropoda > Malacostraca > Decapoda > Palaemonidae > Macrobrachium > Macrobrachium rosenbergii. Next base: position 43,937,808 of record NC_089781.1, read on the forward strand.
TCTCCTTGTAGATTTCCAAGAGAGTTCCCCCCAGTGGCCCACTCTTCTTGTACAACTACACATTTGCAGGTACCATCAAGCAGTACAATCACTTCAGCTTCACAGGTGGAGGTTATCCAGCATTTCTTGCACAAGTAAGGCTTTTCTTGAAGAACACTGAAAGAAATGTCTAGCTTTCTTTGCCCCTCATCAGGATTGTCTTATCAAGGAAAGTGAGCCATGTTTTGCAATTGGTGTTGTAGACAGGGTCACTCTCTAGCCATTTTCTCTCCAGCATGTAGCAGACTTGCTTGGTTTTCTTCCCATCAGCGACTGTTGATCTCTGCAATTAAAGGTTATATGGCTGCCTTTGCCCAGGTCTTCCAATTATGGGAAGTATACCTTTCCACTACTTCAGAAATATCTTAGCTGATGAAGCCTTTGGGCCCTTGCATTGGCAAAGAGAGTAGGGGAGATCATGGCCTGTCTTACCTCGTTTAGCATATTAAAGAGTGGAGATCAGTGTCCTTATTGTTCTGGAGTTTGTGGCTAAGACTCAAAATCTTTCAATTTCAGACCCAAGGTTTGAAAGCTGCTTACCTGTGGTACTCCCTCCTCAGAGGAATTCTGAGTTCTTCAGGATTTAACAATGTAGTGCCTCCCATTAGCATTAGTTGGGGGTGTTGCCTCCTTACAAGAATGTCAGGGCAACCAGGAATTGCCAGAGAGGTACATTCATACCTCTGATCAGCTTATTAGGGCACTTACCAGACACCAGGACATTCACCATCTTTTCTGGCAGTACTCCTTCCAAATTATTGAATTTCCAGATATGAAATGTGATAAGTTCGTGAACCCTTAGGAACAAATACCAAATTTTTAAAGTAATTTGTATTTTTCCTAGGTCTACAAACCTGAACCTTTCAGATTAGAGGAAACCTCCTGTCTCCTCACTTCTACCGATTGTGCATAGCTTGTGATGAAAGTCCAGTGGGGAAAGTCAAGTGAAGGGGCATATCCTTCCCCCCACTTTTGTGGATATTTCCCTTGTTAGTTAGTACACAGGCCGGGTCCATTGCATGCATGTGTTGTGGGGGTATTTCATCAGAAATTCCCTCTGTGTTTGGTTATAAGGACTGTGTTTGGAACTCAGTCAGAGTTTGGTTTGTGACATCTTCACTTTCTTCATGGCTGTGTAACAAGACTGTTTTTGGAAGATCAGACCAATATTCTGCAGGATTTCAGACAAACTCCATAGTGGTTTTTCTTGTATTTCGTATAAAAGACTTTATACAAAAGGAATACAAATGGTCTGTACAGGATGATCTCCCATGTCGATCTAATATCTAAGCTTTCACACTTTTACATAGCAAGACCAAGATTCACACACACGAACAAACATATGACCTCGTTCCAAGGACTTCCCACGTCTACGTGACTTTGCCTCCAGCTCTGATCAAAAAGAGAACGCTGAGTCTATGCAAACGCATGCTAATATATGATGACGCACTGTCTTTAAACACTACACAAGTACTAACTGATGACGTTTGCGTCTAGGCAGATCAACTGGGAGTTTCACAATAGCATACCTTTCATGTGCAAGAGAGATATATATATTATCTAGATTTACTAAGAATCTATATTTGCTTTATTTTGTCATAAATGAAATATGACATTTGCTCGGCCACGTAAAACACTATAGGAACGAAATCTTCAATACAGCCATTCACTAACTAAGCATAACTCTTCAGAAAGCAAAAGAAAATATACGCTTTCAAAAATTATTATACTCAAAATGTGAAATGTGAATGAAGATACATAGTAAATACTGAAGACAGCAAATACTGAAACATGTTTCACATTTGTGAACACAAGGCTTACTAAAATGTAGCAAAGTAAGTTATACAATTCCAAAATTGATTATATTGATAATGCTAAATGATTAACATATACATAAATCATATATAGAAATTGCAAATTGGATAAAACCAACAAGATAATGCAATACGTATAAATCAGATATGATAATGCAATTCAGAAATAATAATGCAATTCGTATACGAAGTAAAACATTTGTGCACAGATTATATGAATACACTTGCAATGATGGAGATTGAAATCAATGCTTAAAAAATGTACTCAGAAAGTAATAACCATATGGTAGATAAAACAAATAGCTATCTGATAGATTAATCAGGATGGATATCCAGATTATTAAATGCAAAATGCTACTACACGAAACAGATACATACATATGTAATATAGGTTATTAAAGAAATAAATGTAGATAAATGATATCACCAGAAATGTTCAGCTCTTCCTCACATATATTACCACCAAAAATAGAACCTGTTCAGTCTTTCTCTGTGTATTCGAGCTTTAATGAAAAAATGGCCAGTAATTCCATTATTGTACGCGAAACATATAATTGCGCCAGTCCAATGGTGACGTTTGAGTATCAGCAGATTTCGCAATGGTCTCCTTCATCTCTCGTGCTTTTTTCCAAAACATTACGCTGACGAATACGCCTACGGCTCCCAGCAACATACCAACGGCAATTAATGTGTAGAGGAGAAGAAAATCATGGTGATCAGAAGAATGGCTCGCAGGAGACAGCAAGTCTAATGATGCAATAGCATTTTCGACGGGCCTGCTGTAGGGAATTGTTAGACCTTGCAGCCTAGTGTTTCCCCACGATGTGTTGATGAAGAAATTACGCCCACGGATGATTGTGAACACAGCTCGGATGAATAGTGACGACGTTGTTGCAATGCAGCCATCATTAACGACGAACATGTGACCTGTTGTCCTAGTACCATCTGGGCAAGTGACGATGTATGGTTCTGCAGAGAAGACGAATGACGTCCCGTTTACGAGCCTGTGACGAAAGTGATTGTCATGATACCTTACTAAACCAATCAAACAATGTTCACGTGTATGGGGAGAGGTTCTGTTAAGTACTAAGTCCAATTTGCATGAATCCAAGGACGTATCAGATACATTCAAGAACTCAAACAAATCGATCCTGCACACTACATTATTCATAACATCATAGCAATCATTTAACAGTGCTTGGTCTCGGACTACCGTAAAAGTTTCCTTATTGGCGGGAACCAATACTAGAGCTGACAGATTATTAATAATAGGTGTCGAGACGTTAGCTACATACGTGGGAAAAGGCGAAATCTTATACGCTTTCCACGCACCTGACGGGTTGAAAGGAATGTCGATTACGATCTTATCAAGGTCAACTTTAACTGTGATCAAGCTGTAATAAAATTCAACTTTATGAAAATCTACTACTGGACCATAGCGCATCTTATCATGAGCGTTATTGATAATTTGAGTAAGATCTTTAATCGGTAACAAATGAGGAGACAACACGCCTTTAGCAGCAAGTGTTATAGCTTCTACGTAATCTTTTGATTTTTCGATAAAGCTTGAAACTCTCGAGTATACATGATCAATTTTAGCATGATAATACATCAAAGTTGCTAACAAAACTTGAGTGTCATGAACCTGATTGAAACGTCGTGACTGTTCATTTACTTTACTGATTACGCTGTTCAAAGCTTGAATTTGTTTGTTTAGTTCTTCTGTTAATACCTCTTGTTGATGTTCCAGATTTTCGATTTTAACCCCGTGATCACGAAGTTTCAAACGATTTGAAATTCCTAACCCAAGACCAGCTACGGAACCAACCAAATTTAATGCCGCTAGAACAAGTGGGTTACGCCTTTCTGTAACGTCATGAGGTATTGACCACATTAGCAAATCACGAGCCAAGATTTCAGCTTCGCACGTTTTATTCCTTAATTCCCAGAAAAGCATATTAATTGTGTCACTGACTTGATTAGACGACGTTGGACCATTGCTAGCTAAGAATGATTTATGCAAGTCTGCAAGGGATTGAGCAAAAAGAGTCAATTCTGATCTCAAAGTTATTACTTCATTTTCGCTAGTAAAAATGGCGTTCATATTGACTTCTAAAACTATGTTACTGCCAGTTAGAAAGAAATTATTCATTTCCTCTACTATAGAACCATGATGTAAAGTTATTTCAGAACTCTTCCCAGCTACGATAAACATTGATAGGAATAGTGCATGGTATAATTTGACAAGCTTCATGTTGGAGCCTGCAAAAAAAAAATAACTTGTAAATAATGTAAAAAAAAACATTGCACCATTCAAATGATGTAAAAACAATATTTCACACAACAAATAATTTTTTCAAAACAAACCTTCGTCTTAAGCTCTCACATGAGAGATAGATACTGTTCGAACATCCGTTGGATCGGACTGATTCCGAATTTTAAGTCGGTTACCTATTAAAACTTCTATAACTATGAAAGGACCTTCAAACTTAGGCAATAATTTCCAATTTAGCCCTTTTCTAACATAGACCTGTACATATACTATATCTCCTTCTTGGTAAGACTTTGTGACCTTAGCTTTTTTATCATGTGCATTCTTCATTAACATTTGAGCCTGTAAGAGGTTTTGATAAAGTGTTTGAAATCTACTCCGGCTCACATCTGTTATATCCTTCAATGGATCTGATAAACTAGATGTCGGGGTCAAGATATGAAAAGGTGACCTAGCAGGTATCCCGTAAACAGCTTCATGGGGAGACATACGGATTGAAGTATGATAATTGTTATTTAGGGTACTGGACACAGTGGGCATTGCAATATCCCAGTTTGGGTCCATACCGCCTATGTTTACACGCAGTATGTCTAGCACCTTTCTATTAACCCGTTCTACCAAACCATTAGATTCAGGATGGTAGATCATCGTATTGATTTTCTTTATTTGGAGAATTTCGCACAATGAGTTAAGGAAGTGATTATTGAATTCTCCACCTGAGTCAGAGATTATTATATTTGGAATTCCATGTCTGCATATATAGCACTCTTAAAACTTCCTAGCACACTCAATGGCTGTTTTACTTTTTAGTGGTATTAGTTCAGTATACCGTGTAAGGGCGTCTATTATAACCAAGAGGTTTTTATTCCCCCGGTCTGTCTCGTAAAAACCTGTCAATATATCAAGGTGTACCCTTTCAAAAGGTTTGCTAGGCACGGGATAAGTTCCGAGACCTACAGGATTCTTAGTATGGCCCTTGTGATGGAAACATATATCACAGTTTTTAATATATGTCCTAATATCTTTTAACATAGTAGACCAGTAAAATAATGACTTGGCCTTTTGAGAGGTTATTTCGAACCCAGGATGACCATGCAGAGGATGGTTGTGAAGCCATTTCAGAACGATTGGGATTAATGTGATAGGTACAACCACCTGGTCGTTAGTTAACTGTGTTGAACTCCTGGTTCTCCTAGCCACGGATCGGCATAGAATGTTATCCTTAATCAAGAAATATTGATGAGTATATTTCACATATTCCTTATCATCTGGATTCCTATTTAATGCATCTATTATTACTCTTAATTTCTGATCTTTCATTTGTTCTTGTCGTACTGAATCTAGATTCCACTCTATATCTGTAATATTCTCTGTTGTTTGGGCTAAAGATTGACCATTTTCGATAGCAATTTTCATAGCTTGCGAAGGAATTGGAATTTCTTCTAGATCAGCGAAAGGTATTGATTGAGTTGGTACTGGGTTACGAGATAACGCATCTGCGATTACGTTTGCTTTACCGGGTAAGTATCCAATTTTAGCTCTGAAGTCCTGGATAATCATATGCCACCGAGTTCTTTTAGGACTATGATTGAAACCTTTAAAAAAGTCAGTAAGGGGTTTATGATCAGTTAGAACCTTGACACTATACCCATAGATTATATACTTAAAATGTACCAACGAGTTAGCGATCGCTAAACATTCCTTATCTATTACTGCATATTTCTTCTCTGACATTTTTAATTTGCAAGAATAAAAAGCAATGGGGGAAAAACTTATTGTCATGCCACTGGAGTAACACACCTCCTACTCCTTGATCTGATGCGTCGGTTGCAATAATAAACTCTTTAGTAAAATCGGGAAATTTTAAGATAGGAGCAGAACTAATTTTCTCTTTCAATGTGTCAGAGGCGATTTGATGTTGGGATTCCCATTTAAAAGTTACGTCCTTCCTTATGAGATCAGTTAAAGGAGCTGCTATTACTGAAGTCTCGGATAAACCGACGATAATAACCCGAAACCCCGAGGAATTGCTGTATGGCTTTAACATTAGTAGGAACGGGAAATTTACTAATAGCAGAGATTTTATCATGGACTACTTTAAGACCTTGCCGAGATACCATGAAACCCAAATAGACTAATTCGTCTTTAAAAAACTCACATTTAGAAATCTTTACCTTTAAATGATGTTCTCTTAACCTCCTCTAAAGTATTGGAGAATATGACTAAATCGTCCATATAAGCATGGAGAATATTTCCTAGTAAATCTCCGAACACTATATTGATCATTCTAGTGAACGTAATAGGAGCACAACGTAGCCCAAATGGCATACGTAGGAATTCATAGTGACCTCTAGCTGTACTAAAAGCAGTGTACTGTGTGCTGTCCTTAGCTAAGGGTATCTGGTGAAAGCCTTTAAGTAAGTCCAAGGAAGTAACAAATTTATTCTGTCCTAATAGGGATAAACTATCATCTGTGCAAGGTACTGGGAAACGATCAGGGATAGTTTGGTCGTTGAGCTTGCGAAAGTCAACACAAATCCTCCAGTTTTATCCTTTTTTGGTACTACTATCAAGGGAAAATTATAAGGGCTGTTAGATTTCTTAATAACCCCCCTCTTTTAACATTTTATCTACCTCAACATTGATTTCATTCAGAAATTTGGCCGGTAGATGATATGAAGGTACGTAAATGACCTGGTCTTTATCCTTTAAACGAATTTGATGTTCGATGACTTCCGTTTTGCCTAAAGCTCCAGTACTAGTAGAAAAAACATCACTATATTTGGATAAAAGTTAAAAAAATTTCTTGCTTATATCCCTATCTAAGATGTCTGCTTTGATTTTGCCTTTAATTACTTTTAAAAGAGATTCATCTGTTGCTGATTCAGTGGAGTTAATTTCAGCAACTGTAAGGATTCGATGTTTATATGCTTCGATATTGACAATATGTTGATTTTCATGTATTGTTAAAGCAGCATTTAAGTGATTAAAAACTTCAATGTTAACCTGATGATCAGACTTTACTGTGTATAATGCTTGCATGACTGAAAGCCCATTGATTTTTAAAGTATCAGGAAGAATTAAAACCTCTGAGCCTGGCAATTTTCTTTTAACCTTGACCGTGAGATATGATGGCTTGTTTGGCTCAATGGTTTGTGCAAATGCAGCAAGGACGGGTACCTGAGAGTTATGTTGGGTTGTTATGACAATATCATCGCTTATGAGACAAGTGACTGGCTCTTCGATATACGTTATCTTCTTACTCTATGTCTCCTTTTGATCCAAAACGGATTTCAATGTGTGTGAAGACCGATAGAATTTCCCTTTTATAAACACTCCGTGTTTTGTGGATGTCAAAATTACGTTATGTAATGACATTGATGGATAACCCATAATAACTACTGGGTACATATTAATATTTCCAATAATGATAAAGGTATCCGTGAAAGTACGTTGCCCCAACCTGTATTGTATTTGAGATGTACCAATTACATCAAATTCGTTATTGCCTATTCCTGACAAACGAACATTGGAGCGTTCGATGGGAAATCTTGAAAGTAAAAGGTGATGGGTATGTAAATCCATTATATTACGTGGACTGCCTGAATCAAAAAACAAGGTGAAATGCTTGTGTTCTAAGCTAACTGTATGCAAAGTGGGTCTAACTTCTTCTGAGCCAATAATAGCGTGTATTTTGCAAAAATCTACGGGACCGTGCTCTGCATGTTTGGGAGACTCTACCTCGATTTCTGGAAAATTCTTCTCTTCACACATATCTTGGAGAACATTAAACTTATTATCTGATTCAAAAAGTGATGATAACCCAATATCACTCTCCTCCCCCTTTAAGCTGGCTACGTGGTGTTTGTCTGCCTGGTTGTTTGAAACTGCTGAGCCTGAAGTTGACTTTCCCGAGGAACGATTTGAATGTACTTGTTTCTGACCTACATTACTATTCTGCTTGTATTGTTTGTTCCTTCCCCCATGGTACTGTTGCTTTTTAGCGTCATTACCAGTACTTTGAATGTTTGTGTTACTGTTTAGATTCTTCTTTCTTGCATTGCAATGACTATACTTATGATTTGTACTGTTATGGATTGAACAATAGCGTGATCTACACTCATTTATCATGTGTCCTGGACGCTTGCAATTAAAGCAAATGACTGCTGATGGATTATTCGTGACTACGTTAACTTGTTGCGGTGATTAAGATGTATGACTTTTGTTTTCTTGCTTTGAAAAAGCCTGAACTAGAGAAGGATCGAGATCTGTACCCCTGGAAAAATGTTTCCGTATTTGTCTATAGATATCTAATTCTGTGCTATCTGATGTTAACTGCTCATCAAAACACTTAACCAAAGGCTCAGGTAACATCGCTGTTATAAGTGTTAAATAAAATAATCTGCAAACAGATTTGGAACTGACATGAAAATTACCATTGACCCAACTTGAGCCGTTAACCTGTCCGCGATACTCCTCAAGACGATCTCTATCAGAGCTGCTCTATCCACTATACTAAGATTAGTCATAAATGCGACTTTGATGATGTTGCGTAAAGCAAGAACTTCATCCAATGCATCCTCACTCCCATAAATGGAATGCAGATTGGTATTGAAATCATCCCAAGTGACTGTTTCCTTAAAAGATATTCCCCGTAAGTACGCACCTGCGTCACCTTTAGCGTAATCTATGAAACTCTTTGCCTCTTGCAATTGTATAGCCGGATCGGTAATGGATTTTGCCGTGAGGTGTACGTCTACAGATGAAATCCAAGACTCGACACCCTGTGGCAAAAAACCATTGACACGACCTGCGAATGGTACAATTGCTGATCTAGCATTAACTACCGTAACTACAGGATTATGTGGGGAAGCTGGGTTGGTGGTGTTGCTCCCACCTGGGTTTGGAGGATTCATTTTCCTATTTAATTTCCTAGCCGCACGCCTACTCTCTAAGTGATCCTGAAACCTATATGAATAAACACGGCCGCTACGTAACCTCATATATCTATACCAGGAATGCAAGTAAATAACAACCGAGATTCATATATCTGCTAAAAAGTAACATCACCTATGAAAAATACATCTTAAAATACAACATCAATAAGTAATAAATGCACTCTCCTGAAAAAGAACAGAGTTAACAACGTATCGAGCGTAAAAAATAAAAGAACACAAAAGAATGATAAAAAAAAATGAAGTATCAGAACTGCTACGTCTGTAAGGCAAAGGTATTAATCTACGGCGCTGCTCACCTTATATCAGCAACCTGCCACTCGAGACTCAAACCACTGGAAATGAATTGACTGACTGTTATAAATAATGGCTGTACTTTGCTTTTTATTGGATTCTGGTAAGTAGGTCGACGAAGTTCCTCTGCCGTCCGACTTCCGTCTGGGTGGATACACATCGTCGAAGGGTGTTATTGCCGAAAGATGTTGATTGTAGAGCTTCCAAAGAACATCGTAGAGTGTTGATATGCAATGTTGTGGCGCTTGAAACATGTTGCGTAGTTTGTGTAGATTTCTCTCTCTCTCTCTCTCTCTCTGCCGTGCGTTGGGGAAGATGTGTTGTGAAGGTCAGATGTTTTCCTTGCTTTTTCGTTGTTGATTGTTTTCCTTCCTCTTCCAAGACGTTTTGATGCACCGAATCGTCCGTCCGACTGTGACCATGTCGTTTATGAAGATGACAACTGTCTGTGGTTGTTTAGGCATCTCGCCGTATCGGAGCTTCCGTTCCACAAATGTAGACGCAATGTAGAGACGCTGCCAGAAATCTCTCGTATAGCCGCCAAAATTGTCATAGTGGCGTTGCCAGAGATGTCGAATGTTGCTTGTAGCTGTAGCTTGTAGCTTGTAGCTGTTAGTGGCGCTGCCCGAAAGCTCTTGTGCCTGCTGCCACCACTGTTGTGGGGGTATTTCATCAGAAATTCCCTCTGTGTTTGGTTATAAGGACTGTGTTTGGGACTCAGTCAGAGTTTGGTTTGTGACATCTTCACTTTCTTCATGGCTGTGTAACAAGACTGTTTTTGGAAGATCAGACCAATATTCTGCAGGATTTCAGACAAACTCCATAGTGGTTTTTCTTGTATTTCGTATAAAAGACTTGATACAAAAGGAATACAAATGGTCTGCACAGGATGATCTCCCATGTCGATCTAATATCTAAGCTTTCACACTTTTACATAGCAAGACCAAGATTCACACACACGAACAAACATATGACCTCGTTCCAAGGACTTCCCACGTCTACGTGACTCTTGCCTCCAGCTCTGATCAAAAAGAGAACGCTGAGTCTATGCAAACGCATGCTAATGTATGATGACGCACTGTCTTTAAACACTACACAAGTACTAACTGATGACGTTTGCGTCTAGGCAGATCAACTGGGGTTTCGCAATAGCATACCTTTCATGTGCAAGAGAGGTATATATACTCTAGATTTACTAAGAATCTATATTTGCTGTATTTTGTCATAAATGAAATATGACACATAGAAGGTACTACAGATATGAAGGGCTAAGGTTTGTATGCCTAGGAAAAATACAGATTACTTAAAAAATTTGATATATTTGTTTTGGTGCAAATAATCATCCTTTTAAAATTGCCTGAGAAGTTATTTAGGTGAGAGGAATCTTGCTGCTCTTCACAAGTTGGTCACTGGGGACTTGAAGCAAATGGGCAAGTACTTTGTTAACAAAATTTTGTCTTACTCAGTAGCTGTGTTACAGAAGAAGCCTAGAAGCACCTGCCATTTTCACATTGTCATGACTGTTGAATCCTAATTTTCCTTCTAGTACCTGTGATTTCCACATAATCAGCTAAAGTGCTTGTTTTCTATGCTGTGTGCAAATAGTACGTGCTTCTAGGGTTCTCTTGTGCCATCCTTTCTTTGTACAGTTCATAGTTTTACTAAGAAGGTACTAGCCACTTTGCTTCAAATTTCCAAGGACCAACTTCTCCACGCAGCAAGGTTCCTCCCACCTAGATAGCCTATCACAGTCGTAAAGCGATGAGTATTTTTATGAAAAAATTGTTTAAACATTTTTTTTATAAAAACTTTATTACTTAATTGCCCTCCTCCCCATGCCCCATTGCTCAAAGAGTGGCCAAGTCTGACCACTGTTAACTTGAAGGGGGACCTGGCAACCCAAATGTGCAAACAAGCAATCTGGTTTATTCTTTTGGGGCATGTCAGGAAAAGGAGCTTATATACCTAAAGGCAATCATAAAATGTTGGGTTTGTACCAAAACAAAAAATTGGTTTCTACCAAAATAATACATTTGATTTTGAAGAATTTGTAATACAACAGTGTTTGTCTTATGTTAGAGAAACTAATCGGAATTTCAAGAATAGGCTTGAAATACACAGAGTAGAGTAATTTTTCAAAAGCAGTAATAATAAATGACAGTTAGGGTATTACCATGCCACCTTCCAAATCTCAGTAACAGCTCCTGCCATGGAAGATAATCTGTTAATGAGAAGTCTTTGTCATTCATGATGACACCTGTGCCATGAGATGATCTGCCCTTTTACACATCATTGTATTTATTTTATTTGCTCAGAAGAAGGAAACAGGAGTTTCCATAAAGCTTAAGGGTTTGTTGTAAGTGTCAATAATCCATCTTCAGTGCTTCTGTTTCCTGTCTCGTATCCTGCATAATTTAAATGTGATTGTAGGATGTCAGAGTTCCTCGCTGGGTGAGCAGGTTCTGTTCTCATCTACCACTCTGTTGGTCACAAGTTTGAATCTCCGACCGGCCAGTGAAGAACAAGAGGAATTTGTTTCTGGTGATAGAAATTCATTTCTCGCTCTAATGTGGTTCGGATACCACAATAAGCCGTAGGTCCCGTTGCTAGGTAACCAATTGGTTCTTAGCCACGTAAAAATAAATCTAATCCTTCGGGCCAGCCCTAGGAGAGCTGTTAATCAGCTCAGTGGTCTGGTTAAACTAAAATATACTTTTTTTCGTAGGATGTCAGTCTTATCACAAAAGAGGCATTTGTGTACAGTAATAAAATTGCACAAAGTGCCAGTAGATCTACTACACTGCAAAGAGCTATACAACTAAGACATCAGATTGTAGTTGCAGCATGATCAAGAAGGATGTGTAAGATAATTAGCAATGACAAAGGAAGTTTAGGACAAGAAACACTTACAAAAGACTTGAAAAAACACATCTCTTAAGTAGACACACATAACGTATCAATACACTAATACTGTCCAGTTTTTGTCATATGTAGATAAATCTAGGTATGTAATGCCAAATGACAGACATTGTCCATTTTTTAAAATGATTTGGTAAAGAAGAGTTTATTGCAATATTGTAGTAGACAGTGTTTAAAGTTTACTAAATTACTGTGGATGTATTTGCAGAAACAGTATGTGTTTCTACATAGAGCACTGATGGAGTATTCCCAATTTGGAAATACTGAGTTAAGTATAGCACAGCTGAAGGAGGCTCACAGTAATCACACATACCATGATAGTCTTGAAGACTCATCTCCTTTGGAAAAGGAGTTTGAGGTGAGTTCAGTATTTTTTGTACTTATATATTTGTGCAGTACTGTGATGTTTATATGTTGTGTAGATTTACTAGTTTTTTGAGACATTGGTCATGCTTTAATAATACCTGATTTTCTTACAGCGGTTGGGTAAAGTTGTAGAAGACCGGAAGTCTTTTGCTATTGCGACAAGTGAAGAAAACAAACCTAAAAATCGTTATGATTTTGTTTTACCATATGATTCCAATCGTGTTATTTTGGCTCCCCTGCCTACAAGACCATCATCTACGTATATTAATGCCTCATTTGTCACGGTTAGTACTTTCTGCATTTTTGTAGAGTTGACTGTTATAAAAGTAAGGCACATTGTTAAGTCTTAAAAATATTTGTTTGAAAACTACAAAAAGTGAAAAGCCATAATTATCCCTTGTTTCAGTATGGTATGTGGGAAAATTTTGAACATTTTTTCTGATTCAGCTTCAAATGAGTGGTATATAGCATGATACAAGAGATATGTATACAGTGAAATCATGTTTAAGGAACAAAATTTTAAGGACCACATGGTGCAAGAGATCAGATAATAAATGAGCATCTATGGCATATTTCATTTGTTGTAACCCTCTAACGCCGAGCCTCTATTTACAAAAACGTCTCCCGTATGCCGGCGGCGTTCGGTGAGTTAGCGCCAAAGCAGAAAAAAAGTTTTTTTCAAGAAATCACAGCACGCTTAGGTTTTAAGATTAAGAGTTCATTTTTTTCTCCTTTTCTTTGTCATTGCCTGAAGTTTAGTATGCAACCATCAGAAATGAAAAAAATATCATTATCATATATAAATATTGAAATATATGACAGCGCAAAAAAATTTTTTCATATATAATTTTATACAAATCGCGCTGTGAGCAAAACAGTTAAAGCTAACGGGTTCTTTTTTTTCTTTGTATTGTACACTAAACTGCGATGATTTTGGTATGTAACAAATTGTAAAACGATCAAAGCAACACAGAGAAAATATTATCACAAAATGATGCATGAATTCGTAACGCGCGGACGTAAAAAGATGTTTTTTTTTCAAAAATTCACCATAAATCGAAATATTGTGCTAGAGACTTCCCGTTTGTTGAAAAATGAAGCTAATTGATTGAATATTACTAGACTGTAAGTGTTTTAGCTTATAATTGCAGTTTTAAACCATTTCGTCGAAAGTTAAAGTTGACCGAAGGTCAAATTTTTTCTATTTATCGTGATTTATATGAAAATATTTCAAAACTGATAAAAGCTACAACCATGTGTTATTTTCCGTTGTATTCTACATGAAATTACGCACATTTTCATATATAAAAGTATATGTAACGACTAATATAAAACGGTGCAAACATTACGACAACGTGTGAAAAGAATTTCTGAGATGTTCGGCCGAGTTACCGCGGGGACGTAAGGAAAATGGTTTTTTAAAAAATTCACCATAAATCAAAATATTGTGCTAGAGACTATTTATTGCAAAATGAAGGTAAATGATTGAATATTACTAGAATGTAAGAGTTTTAACTTACAATTGCGTTTTTCGACCATTTCGGTCGAGTTAAAGTTGACCGAAGGTTGAAATTTTGGCAGTTGTCGTGATTTATGTGAAAATATTTCAAAACTGATAAAAGCTACAACCATGAGTTATTTTCTGTTGTATTTTACATGAAATTACACACATTTTCATATATAAAATTTTATGTAACGACTAATGTAAAACGATGCAAACATTACGACAACGTCACGAAAGAATTTCTGAGATGTTCGGCAGAGTTACCGCGCGCAGACGTAAGGAAAAATTTTTTTTTTTTTTCAGAAATTCACCATAAATCGAAATATTGTGCTAGAGACTTCCAGTTTGTTTAAAAATGAAGGTTCATGATTGAATATTACTAGAATGTAAGGGTTTTAGCTTATTATTGCGTTTTTTTACCATTTCGGTCGAGTTAAAGTTGACCGAAGGTTGAAATTTTGGCAGTTATCGTGATTTATAAGGAAATATTTCAAAACTGATTAAAGCTACAACCATGAGTTATTCTCTGTTGTATTCTACATGAAATTGCACACATTTCCATATATAAAACTTTATGTAACGACTAATATAAAACGGTGCAAACATTACGATAACGTGATTTAAAGAATTTCTGGTGCGGACGTAAGGAAAAAGTTTTTTCAAAAATTCACCATAAATCGAAATATTGTGCTAGAGACTTCCAATTGGTTGCAAAATGAAGGTAAATGATTGAATATTACTAGATCGTAAGAGTTTTAGCTTATAATTGCATTTTTTGACCATTTCGGTAGAGTCAAAGTTGACCGAAGGTTGAAATTTTGGCAGTTATCGTGATTTATATGAAAATATTTACAAACTGATAAAAGCTACAACCATGGGTTGTATTTTGTTGTATTTTACATGAAATTGCGCACATTTTCATATATAAAACTTTATGTAACGGCTAATATAAAACAGTGCAAAAACTACGACAAAATGACGAAAGAATTTCTGAAATTTTCTGCCGAGTTATCGCACGGACGTAAGGAAAAAGTTTTTTCAAAAATTCACCATAAATCGAAATATTGTGCTAGAGACTTCCAATTTGTTGCAAAATGAAGGTAAATGATTGAATATTACTAGAATGTAAGAGTTTTAGCTTACAATTGTGTTTTTCGACCATTTCGGTCGAGTCAAAGTTGACCGAAGGTTGAAATTTTTTGTCATCAATGTACGGTACGTCCACTCGGCACCCAACAGACAATTTTAGTCGACGTATGATACGTCCAGTCGGCGTTTAAGGGTTAATCATTTTGCCTCCTATGAAAACTGTATGTGTAAAATACCCTGTGTTTGCATCATTAACCCAATAACTGTTTTCTACGGAAACCTGCTTCAGTGCCCCAGCTGTCAGCTAAGAGCCCGCTCAGCAAACATTCAAGTTACCAAGAATGTCAGCAAAAAGTAAAAAACACAACATGGCAACTACTCTACCTGGTGCACTATCTTTTAAATGCAGGGGGCCAACATTTCCTTTTTTTTTATCAGTTTCTGTATCTTATTCCATATATTTCAACCCATGTATGACTATTAACATATATATGCGGCCATTCCCTTTCACCACTGTCACGTATTTATACGTCTTCTCTTTCCAGCCATACTACTAATGATAATTCATCCCTTGGCTATAGGATTATAAATGTGGTGACAGTTGGTAAATAATAATCTCTTAGGACCAGCACACATGCATTTTTTCATATATGGTAGTTTATTCGTTGTATATCAAACCTACCCTTTTTTGACGTTCTGGAATTTATAAATAATAGGCTACAACAATTGGTCATTTGAATAATAATTTTTACTAATTGTCAGAATTTTCTCTGACAGGCCATGTAGTGGCATATATTCAAGTTGTTTCCAAGAGATCTTGCATATTGTAATCAGCAGAATCCTGTCTTTGGGCTAAAACTAGATTCATGGCTAAAACTAGAATCATGTTATGAATTCTACATCATCTGCAATGCATGTCTGTTATGTAAATAAAGAAGTTTTAAATAAAAGTAAACTGTATGGAATTTATAAGTTTTATATTATATATATGTGTGTATATATATGTGTGTATGTATATATATATATACATATATATATATATATTTATGTATGTATGTACTGTACAGATATATATATATATATATATATATATATATATATATATATATATATATATATATATATATATATATATATATATATATATATATATATATATAATATATATATATATATATATATATATATATATATATATATATAGTATATATATATATATATATATATATATATATATATATATATATATATATATATATATATATATATATATATATATATATATATATATATATATATATATATATATATATATATATATATATATATATATATATATATATGAATGTCTCTTCCTGTAATACCACAGTGTAATATGAATATAAGAAGGCCCATAAAACACTATTTAAATGTTGCAACCATATATTTTGGGCACTTGCTTCTGTTCCCCTGTTCACTGGTGGAATATGGACAGATGAAATGTTACAAGGGTATATATACAAAGCATATAGGTGTGGCATTAAGTCTCCGATGGTATGCTGCTGACCGTTTCCTAAGGAGGAGGAGAATAACCAATTCCCTAGTGGTTTTTGGCCTCATTAACTCCCGTTTGGCGACGATTCTGGAGGTCGCGTTTCCTGGGCCATCTTCTTCAGGAGCAGTCTGAGGATTAAAGCGTCGATGTCGTCCGATTTCCAATGCCCTCCTGACAAGTTCATATTGTTGGTTTGATTGATGATAGCAGATTCCAGCATCTTTCTTTTGTACAAACAGCTACTTTTGAAAACCAGCTCCGCCCCACTCCAGTTTATGACATGTCCTGTATTTCTGATTTGTAGGAAAATCCCCGAACTCTCCGAAGCGTAACGTACTGATCTTTTGTGCTCTGTTATTCTTTGCGAGAACGATCTACCTGTCTCCCCTACGTAAATGTCATTACAATTGCTACACGGTATCTTGTAAACTCCGGCTTCTTCCCCTTTGTTATTTAAGTATACGTTAATGAGCGAACTCCTGATGGATTTGGGATAATGGAAAATGAAGGGATTGTTAGACCTGAGTTGTTTGGCATGCTGTTCCAGGAGGAGCAGTGCGAGAGGGCCCTCCTGACGTAGGCGCTGATGGTGGAGCGCTTATACCTCTCGAGGCACTCGCTCGCCTCATTCATACACATTCCCAGGTCCGTGCGCTTTGTATAGACCCTTGTAGAGAAAGAGGCCTCTCTCTGTTCCACAAGGACGTCAAGGAAGGGGAAGCAACGGTTTTAGCTATATTCGATTGTGAAATTGAGGCTGCTGTGGTTGTGGAAAGCACGCCTCAGTTTCTCGATCTCTTCTTACTAATTGGCGCTGACAAAGGCATCGTCGATGTAGCGCATGTGCATCCTTAGCTGGTGTATGTTTTTGAATACCCTTTGTTCCACAGTGCCCATATAGAAATTGGCAAAGAGGACTGTTTAAAAGAGGGTCTACTCCCTTAATAATAATAACAATAATAATAATAGTAATAATGATAATAATAATGATAATAGTAATAATAATAATAATAATAATAATAATAATAATAATAATAATAATAATAATAATAATAATAATAAAAGCATAACTGTAATTACAAAATTCGTCTTTCCCTCATCTTTTGGAAGACGCTCGAAGGCAAAAAGCTGCCAGACATGTCGAGTTAACATGACAAGAAGGGGAAGTGTTGCTGATTAGCAGGTCAAAGGTTTCTCTCTCTCTCGCTCTCTCTCTTTGTCCATAATAATTCATAAAAATTTCACTCTCTTAAGTAAGAACAACTGTTATCTCTCTCTCTCTCTCTCTCTCTCTCTCTCGTTCGTAGTTAGCGCAACTTACTTATTACTGTTTCTCTGTATGTCTTTAACTGTACAGTAGATAATTTTAAATTGATCTAATTTTACCTGTACCATTCACAAACTGTAAATGCGCCGTTCTAAAACATAGAGACATAAAGCATTTCGGAACAAAGGGAGACAGAATAAAGAATTTTTAAAAAGATCGGTGGAATGGTGGGAGAGAGAAATAGGATACTAATCTTCACACACACCTATATTTTTACATCATTTTAAAGGTAATGTATTAAGTTAACTTTTAAATGAAATTACAGTAACTTTAATTTGATTTAAAAGTTAAATACTGAATATCCATCTTTTGATACCTAACATAAGAATAACTCTCTCTCTCTCTCTCTCTCTCTCTCTCTCTCTCTCTCTCTCTCTCTCTCTCTCTGATAATAATTCATAAATAATTTAACTTGATATATCAAGTAAAGACTCTCTCTCTCTCTCTCTCTCTCTCTCTCTCTCTCTCTCTCTCTCTCTCTATGTTATTCTCTGTCTCCATAATAATTGATAGGATAGATAATTTCACTTAAGTAAGGACAACTCTTATTTCTCTTTCTCTCTCGCTCATAGTTAGCGCTCACCCATTTTTACAACTTATTTCTCTGTACGTCTTTACGTGTACAGTAGATGGTTTAAATGGATCTAATTTTACCTGTACCGTCTACAAAGTGTAAATGCATAGAGACATAATAACTAAGAGTTGTATTAGTCAAAATAAAAAACACTTTGTTCATGAAAAAGCATTTGAGAACAAAGAGACGTAGAATAAAGATTTATTAACCCTTTAACGCCGAAGCCCTATTTACAAAAACGTCTCCCGTATGCCAGCGGCGTTCGGTGAGTTAGCGCCGAAGCGGAAAAAAAGTTTTTTTCAAAAAATCACAGCACGCTTAGTTTTTAAGATTAAGAGTTCGTTTTTGACTCATTTTTTTTGTCATTGCCTGAGGTTTAGTATGCAACCATCAGAAATTAAAAAAAATATCATTATCATATATAAATATTGGAATATATGACAGCGAAAAAAAAAAACGTATATAATTGTATACAAATCGCGCTGTAAGCAAAACGGTTAAAGCTAATGACATAATTTTTTTTAGTTGTATTGTACACTAAATTGCGATGATTTTGGTATATAACAAATTTTAAAACGATCAAAGCAACACAGAGAAAATATTATCACAAAATGATGCATGAATTCGTAACGCATGGACGTAAAAATTTTTTTCAAAATTCACCATAAATCGAAATATTGTGCTAGAGACTTCCCGTTTGTTGAAAAATGAAGCTTATTGATTGAATATTACTAGACTGTAAGTGTTTTACCTTACAATTGCAGTTTTCGACCATTTCGGTCGAGTTAAAGTTGACCGAAAGTCGAATTTTTTCTATTTATCTTGATTTATATGAAAATATTTCAAAACTGATAAAGGCTACAACCATGAGTTATTTTTTGTTGTATTGTAAATGAAATTGTGCACATTTTCATATATAAAACTTTATGTATCGACTAATATAAAACGGTGCAAATATTACGACAACGAGACGAAAGAATTTCTGAATGTTGGCCGAAAGTTACGCGCAGACGTAAGGAAAATGTTTTTAAAAAATTCACCATAAATCGAAATATTGTGCTAGAGACTTCCAATTTATTGCAAAATGAAGGTAAACGATTGAATATTACTAGAATGTAAGAGTTTTAGCTTACAATTGCGTTTTTTTACCATTTCGGTCGAGTTAAAGTTGACTGAAGGTTGAAATTTTGGCAGTTATCGTGATTTATGTGAAAATATTTCAAAACTGATAAAAGCTACAACCATGAGCTAATTTCTGTTGTATTCTACATGAAATTGCACACATTTTCATATATAAAAGTTTATGTAACGACTAATGTAAAACGAAGCAAACATTACGACAACATGACGAAAGAATTTCTGAGATGTTCGGCAGAGTTACCGCGAGCAGACGTAAGGAAAAATTTTTTTTTTTCAGAAATTCACCATAAATCGAAATATTGTGCTAGAGACTTCCAGTTTGTTGCAAAATGAAGGTACATGATTGAATATTACTAGAATGTAAGAGTTTTAGCTTATAATTGCGTTTTACCATTTCGGTCGAAGTTAAAGTTGACCGAAGGTTGAAATTTTGGCAGTTATCATGATTTATATGAAAATATTTCAAAACTGATAAAAGCTACAACCATGAGTTATTTTCTGTTGTATTCTACATGAAATTGCGCACATTTCCATATATAAAACTTTTTGTAACGACTAATATAACAGTGCAAACATTACGACAACGTGATTTAAAGAATTTCTGCTGGACGTAAGGAAAAAGTTTTTTCAAAAATTCACCATAAATCGAAATATTGTGCTAGAGACTTCCAATTGGTTGCAAAATGAAGGTAAATGATTGAATATTACTAGATTGTAAGAGTTTTAGCTTACAATTGCGTTTTTTTACCATTTCGGTCGACTCAAAGTTGACCGAAGGTTGAAATTTTGGCAGTTATCGTGATTTATATGAAAATATTTCAAAACTGATAAAAGCTACAACCATGAGTTATTTTCTGTTGTATTGTACATGAAATTGCGCACATTTTCATTTATAAAACTTTATGTAACGGCTAATATAGAACAGTGCAAAAATTATGACAAAATGACGAAAGAATTTCTGAAATTTTCGGCCGAGTTACGCGTGGTGTAAGAAAAAGTTTTTTTTTTCAAAATTCACCATAAATCGAAATATTGTGCTAGAGACTTCCAATTTGTTGCAAAATGAAGGTACATGATTGAATATTACTAGAATGTAAGAGTTTTAGCTTACAATTGCGTTTTTCGACCATTTTGGTCGAGTCAAAGTTGACCGAAGGTTGAAATTTTTTGTAGTCGACGTTTGCTACGTCCACTCGGCATTCAACAGACAATTTTAGTCGACGTTTGCTACGTCTAACAGGCGTTTAAGGGTTAAAAAGAGGTTGAGAAGACTTCTAAAAATAGATTGGTCGGAAGGGGGGGGAGAGAGAGAGAGAAATTCTCTTCCAACTCTCTATTTTTATGTCAACCATTTATTTATTTTTTTAAGGGCAATTTATTAAGCTAACTTTTAAATGAAATTACACTAACTTTAATTTCATTTAAAAGTTAGCTTAATAATTTAGGAGCATGATTAGAGTTATATTTAATGTTTAAACTCTTGAAGTAAGCATTTATTAATATTTTTAGAGACCCTGCCATTGCGCAAAAATTCGCCTTGCGCGAGGGGTTCTGGAACCTAACCATGTGTAAGTTCGCAGTATAACTGTATAATATATACCGAGATGAGAGAATTTTTATGTTTACATGTATATGTTTATTTGTTTTGTATGATAAATAAATGATTTACCTAATAATAAGTACTGATTTTCAAATATTAAGATTAAATAATAATAATAATATAACCATAATTACAAAATTTATATATTTCTATAGTAAGTTATGTGATATTTTAAAAAATGGCAGACATAATAACTGTGAGTTGTAGTAGTCCAAATAAAAAACACTGTTTGTTCATGAAATATATTGCAGAACAAAGAGATAGAGATGTAGAATAAAGAAGTTCTTAAAAACAAGGTTGAGAAGGCTTCTAAAAATAAATTGGCTGGAAGGGGAGAGAGAGAAATTCTCTTCCAACTCTCTATTTTAATGTCAACCATTTATTTCTTTTTTAATGGTAATGTATTAAGCTAACTTTTAAATTGAATTACAATAACTTTAATTTCATTTAAAAGTTAGCTTAATGCTTTGGGAGCATGATTAGGGTCATATTTAGTGTTTAAACTCTAGAAATAAGCATTTATTAGCATTTTTAGAGACTGTGCCAAACTTCCGTAAAAATTCGCCTTGCTTGAGGGGTTCTGGAACCTAACCTCATGTAAGTTCGGGTATATACTGTATATGTGTTATATCTATCTATCTATCTATACGGTATATAATTGTGTGTGTTTATGTGTAATTATACTAACCACAGTGCTGTTTATAAATTCTCAAATTCTTTGCACTCTTCGGATACACTTGCCATTTATAAAGCCCGAGTTCCAAATGCAAGAAAACAGTGAAATTTTGATGTCCATTTCGAGATTTACATTTGCATCCATAATATCAGAACTAAGTTACATTACAGACCTGACCATAATAATGCGACTTCGTTCTGAATCCTGCACGTTTTAATATTGCTACCAACATCAGAATTTCATGATATTCTTACATTTCAGCTCAGGCTTTGCTGTGGCAAGCACATCCAAAAAGTGCTAAGTATTCGAGAAGTGAGGAAGGCATTGTGGTTATTCATTTATATTTATGTTGCCCATTGAACAAATGTAGGCAGCAGTTTGAAGTTGGTAAAAAGTATTTAGTAATTTAAAAAAAAATTTACTGTATATATCCATATATGATTTAAATTTTATTGATTATTTACTTGTTGAGCTGCCACCATCATTTCTACTACTATATTGTAACCATCATAGCATATACTATAGATTGACATTACTGTTATTATAGTCGGTACAGTTTACCCATATTAAGTGTTTCTCACTTTTTCACCAGGGTTATGATTTGGCAGAGTCTTTTATAGTCACACAAGACCCTACGGATAACACTATAGCAGATTTTTGGAGGATGGTATTTGACCAAGAAGTCACAACAATAGTTATGCTTTCAGAGGTAAGCTTTCAGGAATGTTGGAGTGTACCTTGCATAAAATAGAATATATGTTTTATCATAAGTTCACCCTGTTAGTCTGTTTCTTCCAGTCTTAGTGTTAATTGCTTGGAGGGGAATTATCACTTATATCAGTGACTTGTGATATGTTTATACTTCTGAAAGAATACATATTGCAGGTTAGTACCATGTCCTCTTTGCCCTCAGGTAACTTTGCCAAAACTTTCTTCCCAAGAGAATGTTCTTTATAATTTTTCTTTTGGGAACAGCAAGTTTGCAAAAGAAATATCCAAGCGGCTAAGGAAAACACAAGTTGAGAATTCCACACAGCAAATCAAAGCATTTGCATTCATAATATTTGGTAATCCTGACCAATATTGATTTATTCAGATCATTTGGAGTAACCCTTTACATTATATTACCTTGAGGGCGAGTTTATTTTGGCTATATAGTAGTACTGTCACATCTCTTGGTGCCTTAATGTTAGAAAGCTTGATTTCAGTTATCATGGGTATGAGATCAAGACCACACACTTCAGAGAGAATTTAGATGAATTTTACCTCTCTGTTATGATAGCTGTATTCCTCCAAGAGGTGGGAGGAAAACAGAGTTTGAAAACTAAGAAGTTCTTTGGATCATTTATTGTGAACCATTAGTTGACTTATTTCTTCTTTCAGGTGAACTGCTAGTTCAAGCATTTGTTTTCCATTCAGATTTTTCTCTGTTGTTGATGTGTTAGGATGTTAGAGTGTTGCTGATATTTTCTTTGCTGATTTGATTGGATTTTATATTAATTTTGTATTGCTTGTTATGTAGGATTGATATTCTGGAAGATAATAAAAAAACATAGGATATGTAGTGTAGGAGAGCATAACACCCATCTGTACTTTTTAGCTCATTGACAGTCTCAATATGTGTACCATAAATGTATGAACAAGATTGTTCTTTCAACAACCATGGGAGTCATTGTGCTGATTGGCCAGATGATGTTATTGATAATTATTGGAAGTATAAAGAGGTTTAGGAAGCTGCCAAGAATATGAAAAGAAGGTATAGGGATGCTTCTAAAGCTAGGATAGGAAGCAATGATAGAAATAAGAGCTTTTCTAGTTTTTGTGATGTGTTAGTTTAGCTCTTTTCCCTCTTCTGGTGTATCTAGTAATCCTTCCCCTCAAGATGTTTTTCTTCACCACTGAAAGTTCCCCGTATTGTTGGGGCTATGAGGTTTAGGAAATTAGTATCTGACGTACCAAACCTTAGGGCTATGTTAGAAAAGTTTTGGAATTTGCCACCTCTACCACTTGCTTTATTACCGACCCAAATGAATCATTCTTTTCGTGTCCCCCCACTGCAGAGAAAGACCCAATGCCTCCCCTCCTTTTAGCCATACCCTAGCCATGGCCCTGTGAAGCTCCTATCACTTTTTAAGGTACAAAGAAGCAAGGTATGTCAGGAAGAGAAAGTGGTGTGTTCTCATTGTCGTCTTCCTATGGCCAACCTGGTGCAAGTCGCGCCCAGGTTGTTGCTTGGTCATCGAAGGATGTGAGAGGTAAGATGAAGTGGAGTTAAGCTAGGCCAGGTGTACATGAATTATTTGTAGATCAGCATGCTCACTATAGGCCTAATTCAGTTCTCCTAGACCTTCCAGGAGGCTGTGAACTGCTAGCAATCCCTATCCAGGACCCTATTCCTGTCTTATGGTTATTTCTATCCCTTGTTTGGCGATGTCTCCCTTGAAGGTTGCTTTGATGTTTTCTCGAGGGCATTCTTTTTGTGCCAGGTTCTCACTCTCCTAGGTCTGCCAGTCTGTTACACACCATTTGTTTGACATGAGAGGTTCATTTGTGCAATAGGGAGGGAACATGTTAGAGAAATTGGTCTGCTCATTCTAGATCACAATCACCTTTGGTGCTGCACCACGCTAAGGTGTCACATAAGAGTTTTTGTTCTCTTGTGGTGTTGTGCCTCCTTTCTTAATCCCCTCTTTTGCACCTCAAACTCTTCACTCCGGTGGGGAGTTAGTTCCATCCAGCACACATGTGGTGCACTGTAGGCATTACCCAAGATTCTTTGCAGCATCCCTTTAGCCCCTAGCTGCAAACCCTTTCATTCCTTTTACTGTATCTCCTTTCATATTTTCTTTCTTCCATTTTACTTTCCACCCTCTCCTAACAATTGTTTCACAGTGCAACTGTGAGTACTGTCAGTTTCCCTCAGCGCTGAATGACCTCATAGATCCCAGAGCATGGCCTTTGACCTAATTTTCATATTCTATTCTATATTCTATTCAGACTCCTCACATTGTGCTTTTGTCGCAGTGTCTCTGTGTATATGCTAGGTCTTTTTTAGGCTTCTTTGAGGAGCTCACGGTCTCCTCTGCAGCATCACACTCAGCCCCTTTCCCAAACAGGCAATTGATCCTGCACCTTTGACTGTAGCTTTTTAGTAGCACAGAGTGCTGGGTTTACTCCTTCTTGGTCAGATTTTTTACTTAAGTCAGTTTTGCTGTTGGTGCCTTTACATTGTCTGCACTTCAGACAATTTTGATGCTGGCACCAGCTGCCACATCATTGATACTTCAGATGAGTTTGGCATTGGCACCAGCTACCACATTGTTCTCTGCTTCTGATGCCCAGGTGCAAGTTGTTGCCAGTTCTTCCTCTTCCATGGAGGAAGTTTTTGCTTCTAATTAAAGTTCCCTTTTAGAAGATTGAAAACTTTACTCTTCCCAGTGGGTTAGGGGTTCTTCTTCTGCCACCCTCTGTAGCCTATTGATTCTCTCTGTGGATCCTCAGGCTCCCAAGTTTATCTCTGATGGGGAAGAGGAACAGGTTTTGTTATTGGTTTTTTAAAAATTACTAAGGTCAGGACTAGTAAATTTCTTGACTTTTTTTGAGGCACCAGTAGTCCAGGACTCTGGGTCCCTTAGGGCTTCCAGACTTGAGCTAAGGCAGACCCTCTCCTGTCCCCTAAATTATTTAACCTGCATCAGATAGGTTTGATGCCACTGCAGATTTCATCAAAGAAAGTTTCTTCATAGAGCTCTTCAATTTTGTTCAGCCTTTTGTGAAGAATAGAAAGACAAAGCAATAACCAGAGTTGGTTCCTTTTTCCAATAGGGACTCAATTCCTTTTTTTCGTCTTACTGCTGGATTTAAACAGCAAGAGAGCAGGTTTGTCCGACAAGATTGTAATTACTCCCTTGGATTTGGATTCTATGTTAAGTCTGCATTCCATATCATGGAGATTGTCTTCCAGCAGTGACTATTGCAGCCATTGATGATATAGCCTGAGAGATTGTTTTGGCTCTCCGTCAAGAGAGGCAGCAGTTAGAGAGTGACTAGTCAATTTTTTTGGATGTATGATAGAGCATTTTTTGACTCCTCAGGGGAGTCTTTGTACATCTTGACAAATGCTAGGGTTGATCATCAAGAACAGTCATTTTCTTTTCTCACTCCTTCAGTCTTTGCAGTCAGAAAACTGATGCAATTGTGCAGCATCCCTTACATTTTTTTGCTGGATGCTTCAGTTTTAGACGCTGTTGTGCAGGTGGTAGAGAAAGTAGAAACCAGGTAGTGGTTACACTATTCACAGGCATTTAGGTACCCTCAGCCACAGCAACAGCTGCCTTTTATGTTGGTGCAGAGTGCCAATAGGTGCTAAAGCCAGCAGATGAGTCAGCCCTTTTGGGTATGCAAGAGGTTTAGTGTCTGGAGAAAAATTCAGCTACTTTTAAAGTGATGCAGTGGGCTGTCAGGCCACAGAAGGTGGAAGGGTGACTTTATTTTGTGTGGTTTGGCAGGACCTAAAGGTGGATCCCTGGGTGGTGATGGTATGCAAAGAGTGTTACAGCATTCCCTTCCTTGCCAAGCCTCCTCTACTGAGTTCATCAATAGATTTCCTCTCCTACCTTCATGACAAGGAAGAGCTCCAGATCTTGCAGAAGGATGTAGATTCTCTTTTAGCAAATGGGGCAGTGGAGTTAGTTACAAGTTGCATCCTGGCTTTTACAGTGGCCTATTAGTGATACCAAAGGCTTCTGGGGGATGGAGACCAGCACTGAATATCACCCTAAACCTTTTCATTTGCCTGATTCCAATTACTCTGGAGGTGACAAGTTCAGTTTTAGTGGCATTAGAGAGGGGAAGATTGTATGAGGTCATTACACACTGTGGATACTTATTTCCACATTGTTTCTCCCAATTCACAGAAATACTTATGTTTCTTGTTTCAGGGCAAAGTCTTTCAATTTTGTCCGAGTTTTGCTTTCTAAGTTTTTACAAGAGTCCTGTCCTCATTTGTTGGGCATCAGATGATCTTTCTAGACAACTGACTGATTCTAGTGGACATCTGAGGAAGAAGCTGAGGGCAAAAGACAGTCTTGTAGAATTAGCAAGTCTGTGGTGATATTATTAATATTCCAAAATCACACTTACCTTTAACTGGGAAGATTACCTATCTGGGAATGTTACTGGATACAAAGAATTTTTTGGCTTGTCCAAAGGTGAAGTGTACAGAGAATTTTTCATCAGTTCCAGAAGAATTGCTGTCCTTTGCTCCCTTGCCAGCAAAGAAGTGGCTGTCTCTGCTGAGGCCTATGGCATCCTTAAAGAAGCTGGTACCAGGGACCAGTTTAAGGATGAGGCCAGTTCAGTACTTTCTGAAGAATTGATGAAATAGAAAAGCAACCAGATTCTGTGCAAATTCTGGTCTCCATTGATTTACATCTAAAGAGTCCCTGAGATGGTGGAGTCATAGACCTTGTCTGTTACAAGGTGTTCAGGCTAGTTCAGGGCAAGAAGATAGATCTGTTTTCATACAACACCTACTCTCTGACTTACGTAAGTAATTAAAGGGGGGGCAAAGTCAGAGCCTTTGTTCCATATCATACGCCACATAACATTGTGGCCGATCAGCTGAACAGGAAGGATTACTGTAGGTTATGTCATCTTGAACCCACAAGTTTGCAGGAATCTATGGAATATGTAGGTACTCCCCTTCTAGATATCTTTGCTACAAAATTCAATCATCTCCTACCATTACACTGCTTGCAGGTTCAGGATCTGCATGCTTGGGCAGTAGAATCAGTGCTATTGGACTAATATTGTATGGATCTCTGTGCTTTTCCCCCCTTTGGCTATAATCAAAGGGTTCTGGCAAAATTGCAGTTAACTGAATTCACACATAACCTTGTTGACCCCATGGTGCAACGCAGGGAATGGTTCCTAAATCTTCTGTCATTGTTGGTAGACTGCCTGAGACTCCTCCCACTAAGGAGGGATCTTCTCATACTGCCTGGATGCCTGGTGGCACCAAAACTTCCCCATCCTTCAGCTGACCATATGGAGACTCTCGACTGTCTCTTGCAAGCAAAAGGTTTTCAAGGTTGGTAGAAGATCCTTCATTAATTCCAGAATGCAACTGACTGTTCCAATGTACCAGAGACAGTGGTCAATCTTTAGAGCTTGATGCTATTCCTGAAGGATTTCCTGCACCCATACCACTGTAAGAAACCTAATGTAGTTCTGTATTCATTTATGCTACGCTTAAGAGTTTCTGCTCCTGCTATTCTTTTTCTTTAAATTTTCAGCTGAAAACCCTGATGAACATAGTCAACAGACTGAACCCAAGGGGCTCCAAAAGGAAGTTAACAGAGAGAGGAAGTTAACAGAGAGAGAGAGTATAGGTGATAAATGTGAGGGAATAGAAAATAAAACAAACACATCTGAAATCCAGAAGACATGAGCAGAGAGCAAAATGACTTTGCTCCTAGCTTAAATATTTGGAGATCATAAGATTCCACAACTGCACTAGGCAAAATATTCTACATTTTGGTTGCATTAGTAGACTGCTTAGTGTTTGAACAAAAACAGCTAATTCAGGTAAAGAATAGTGCAGAGGATGACTGTTGTTGTAGTACATTTTATTCAAGAAAAACAATGAACTCACTCTACATCTATGGCACAAGTCAGCATTAAGAGTTGGCAAAAGAAACTTGATTGGTGACAAACTCTGTCCAAGAATTTGAGATGAGGGTCAGCACCAGAGGACCATTTAAAGTATTCCTGTGAAATATAAACTTTTTGAGAAACATTGGAAGCAGTATTATGTAAATGCTTCTCAAGAGTCAATTTTATATAAGTTACTTACTAAGTAATTACATAGTATTATGTTCCGTTTATCAGCAGCTTAAATTTGAAAATTCGCAGTAGGTAACTCACGGTAGGTAACTCGCCTCGTCCACTTTCGGGGAAGGATAAGTACAACACTACCAACAAGCCCAATTTGTTTCTGCTGGTTGAGTCATTTGATTTAATATAATTTGCTGAATGGTTTTCACTGTTTTTGGTGAAGTATTCTTTGTCTTGGTAGTGAATGAGCTAATTGTATTAGCTTATTTAGCTTGGACTTTTGCCTTTTATTAAGATGTCTGACTCTGTTCTGCTTGCAGTAGGTTTTGCAGCAAAGGCTGCAATACCAGACTTACTTCAGTCAAATATGACACTCATACCATTTGTTTTCAGTGTGGAGGACAAAATTGCTCTTCAGTCTTGACTTGTGACGAATGCAAAGAGTGGGATCGGGAAATGGAAAACTTTGACTAGTCATTTAGATAAACTTCAGAAAAACAGACGGGGGGCGGCTGCTAAGGCCGAAGCTAAGAATTCAGTTAGTCAGGGTTTTCCTGTTTAGCATGCTCTTCCAACTCCTGTGATTGCATTTTCCCCTGTCACCAGTCCCCTGACTTTACCTGTGACTCCATTATTCAACTTCCAACCTTCCAAACCCAATGCCATTGCCAGTCTGGAAGCCAGAACGTACCAGAAATTTGGTCTCTTAGTTAACACTGTAGCTCAAGTAGGGGCTTAAGTGAGGGGGCCTTATGGATGAGTTTAGTGCCATTGATCTCGGTGCAAGTGTTGTGTCAGTGGAGGAGGTGGCTACTCGTCCCACCAATGCTCCTAGACGAAGGTCATTGTCAAACTCCCCTAAACCTGGGAGGAGGCAAACCGTAAGTCCCAGGGAGGTCGGTGGGGTTTGCCCGCAGGTCGTCACCTCTCAACAGAGCCTGTTGTTCGAGATTACCAGGACTCGGTGGACAGCCACTGGAAAGGCATCCATATTGGAGTTCATTCCCTTTCATCGAGTGATTCGGATTCGGGATCTGACGAATCCAAGTGCAAAGCGAGTCAGAAGCGCAGCTGGCACTTTAAAAATGCATCCAGGCCACTGAAAAGGCCGATATCCGTGGCTTCGTCTGATTTTCCAATCCTGTGCAAGCAGAACAGAGATCGGGATCAGAGTTCCAAACCTTCATGTAGTTTTTGGGATGATCCATCTAGATGTGTTGCCCTCATTGTCTGTGTCAGAGCATCAGTTTTCATCGCCCAAGCGGGTATCCAAGAAATACGTAGATTGTGCTTCAGGACCCAAGGGATCCGGGCATCCAGCAGGATCCAAGGGGTCCAGGTTAGTGGGATCTGGAGGATCCAAGTATTTAGTGGGATCGGAAGGCTCCAGTCATTTAGTGGGATCTGAGGGACCCAGACATTTAGTGGGATCTGAGGGATCCAAACATCCATCAGGATCGGAGGGATCCATTCATCAAGTGGGATCTGCGGGATCCAAGAGTTTAGTGGGATCCAAGCACACAGTGGGATCTAGAGGATCCGATGTGCCTGTGGAACCAGATCAACATGTAGTTCTTGCGCAGTTGTCAATGTGCGATCGCTCCCCTTCTGAGCTGGCGCTAAATTCATTCAGGCATCTGGTGCCACACTCCACTTCTCATTTGGTTCAGGATCCTTCTCTGGAACTGAGTCAGCGATGCTTAGCATTCTAGATCTGTTACGCAAACCGACAGTGACCTATGAGTCCGAGGATTTGACTCGCTCATCCATTTCGTCTGAAGAAACGTAGAACAGGATCAGCCTTCTTCAGCCTACGCTTCCCTTTTAAAGTTCTTCTTGATTTACTTCCTGGACTTCTTTTTGCCAGCACCTCCATCTTCGCCAAGTTCAGCTTTTATGATGAGATAGCCTATGGAAGCTTCTAGGCTGCCTAAGATGCTTCAGTCGTCATCTTGGAAGAAAGCTCTGTCAGGCATTGAGAGCTGGCTTACAGAAAAGAGGGATGTGGGGAAAGCAGTATTCTGCGCTCCTCCTTCTCGTTTATCTAAGAGGAGATACTTGTCATATGCTACTGGGGAAGTGCCGTCGTTGGGAGTTTCTGCCCCCTCCCAAGGGGACTTCTCCAGTTTGATTCATCATGGAGAGCTGCTTTCTCCTCATCCAAGATTTTATTCACGACTTCAGAACTCGAGCATTTGACGAAGGATATCTTTAAGGTCTTTGAGATCTTAAGTTTTCTTGATTGGAATGTTGGCGCCTTAGCGAAGAAAATAGAAGACTGTGCCTCTCTCCAAGATAATATCACTACAGACTGGCTGGGAGTGCTCTCATGCACGGTTACGGCAATCAGGGATGGATCCCAGGAGCTGGCAGCCTTGTTTGCAGTGGGAATACTTAAGAAGCGAGAGCAGTGGTGTTCATTCACTTCAAAAGGGATCACTCCCTCCCAGAGGTCCGCGCTTCTTTTGCTCCTTTAGATCAGCATAGTCTCTTTCCCAGTGCTACAGTAGAACATATTGCAAAGTAGCTGCAAAAGAAATCCACTCAAGACTTGTTGGCTCAGTCCACCAAATGTCCGAAGGAGTCTGGACGTTCTTTATCTTCCTCATTGTTTGCACCTAGAACAGTTTCACCTCTACAGCAAGCATTTGAAAGTGGTATATGTAGATTCCAGCCCCATTCTCGAGTGTATTCTAGATTCGTTCGACCAATCAAGAAATCAGCAAGCAAACCTTCCTCTCGCAAGTGAGGATACTACCCTCCGTGTACCAGTGGGGGTCAGGCTTCTACATTTTTTGAGCAAGTGGGAGGACAGAAATATAGAACCTTGGGTTTTAGAGGTGATCAGAGAAGGAAACAGGCAGTCCCTGGTTATTGGCGATCTGGTTTTACGGTGCTTGTCTAGTGACAATGATAACTGGATTTTGACGCCAATCTCCAGTTATTGGCACCGATCCCCGGTTATCGGCGCCAATCCCCAGTTATCAGCGCTGATAACCAGGGACTGGTGCTATTATCGCCGATTTTCGGTTGTCAGCAATTTTTGGTTATCATCACACTGTCGGGAACAGAACCCTTGCCAATAACTGGGGACTGCCTGTATTCCATCCCATTCAGGGAGAAACCTCCCCTAGCATCCTCTCCCATCAACTTGGCGGCCTACTCTTTAGGCTCAGAGAGGTATTTGGCCCTGTCACAAGAAGTATCGTCTCTGCTCACCAAGAGGGCCATAGAAATAGTCGATGATGTCAGTATGCCGGGGTTTTACAACAGCCTATACGTCGTCCCGAAGTCATCGGGAGGTTGGAGACCTGTCCTGGACGTCAGCGCCTTGAATTTCTGTGTTCAGACTACAAAATTCAAAATGGAAACCACCCATTCAGTTCTGTCTTCCATCCCAAGGGATTGATGGCAACTATAGATGTGCAGGATGCATTGGATCCAGGCAAATCTCTGCAGTTTGTGTTATAGATGTGCAGGATGCATAAGCCCCTCAAGTTTCCACATTCCAGTCCATAGCAAAATGGCTACATCTCATGGGGATCAACATTTGTCTCTATTTAGACGACTGGCTCTATGCCCTCGACCTAAAAAGACTCTTCTGTTAGCCCAAGAGTTGGACCTGCTGAAATCTCTGCAGTTTGTGTTCCAGGACAAGGTCTTCCAAGAGAATCTAAGCCTGCATTCAGACAGCTCAGAAATTCCTCACTGTACTTTGGACTGAGTTTCGAACTCTGTCATCCGTAAAAA
The DNA here is from genome assembly GCF_040412425.1 of Macrobrachium rosenbergii. Taxonomy (NCBI): domain Eukaryota; kingdom Metazoa; phylum Arthropoda; class Malacostraca; order Decapoda; family Palaemonidae; genus Macrobrachium; species Macrobrachium rosenbergii. Next base: position 43,970,498 of record NC_089781.1, read on the forward strand.
AGTTTGTTCCATTAGGAAGATTTTACATGAGGGTGTTACAATTTTTTCTAAAAGCCAGTTGGCAGAGGAAGATTCTTGCAGACTCGTTTGTTTTTCCAGTCACTCCCGAGATCAAAGAGGACCTTTGGTGGTGGCTTGTAACAGGAAGATTTGCAGAAAGGAAATCTCTTACACCCTCTGAACTCCAACCTCACATTATATTCAGACGCTTCAGATCTGAGTTGGGGGCTCCCCTAGAAAATGAGGAAGTTTCAGGGACATGGTCACAATCCAAGAGAGAACTTCATATCAACATGAAGGCGCTGAAGGCAATACACTTAGCCCTTCAACACTTCGCAACAGCGACTTTCAACTCCACAGTCATAGTCCACTCGGACAATACGACAGCTCTGACCTACATAAAGAACCAGGGAGGGACCCACTCCTTTTCACTGTGTCAAGTGACTAGAGATCTTATTTGGGCGCAAGATTGTCACCCGCTTTATACAGGGCAAACTAAATGTCATAGCAGACGAATTAAGTCGTTGCAAATAGGTCCTACCCATGGGATGGACACTGAATCCGCAGGTATGAACTGACCTGTGGAAACGGTGGGGAAGGCCTTCGGTAGATCTGTTTGGAACGTTGCTCACCAGCTCTGGCTCTTCTCGCCTGGGCAACGGATGTGATGCTCCAGGATTGGTCAAACCTGGATGTCTATGCCTTCCCACCATTCAGTATGGTGAGAGATGTAATCAACAAATTTTTCTTACACAACATGTCGATGACTCTGGTAGCTCCCGTTTGGCCAAGGAGTGGATTCCAGATCTCCGCTTTCTCCTGGTAGATTTCCCAAGATTACTTCCACAGTGACGAAATCTACTTGGGCAACCACACTTTCACCTGTTCCATCAAGGACTATCCATTCTCGCTCTAACAGACTTCAGACTGTCAGGAAGCTTGTGAGAGCGAAAGGCTTTTCGAGATCAGCTGTGGAAGCAATTGCAAGATGTAGACATCAGTCTTCTTCCAATGTCTGCCAGAATAAGTGGACAATATTCTGCAGCTGGTGCAGAAGACACAATGTATCATCTACTTTTACCTCTGCAGTGCAAATAGTTTTTTTGCTATTTTTAAGGTCCTCCTGAGTATTAGCTACATCCACGATCAGAGGCTACAGAGCGATGCTCAACTCAGTATTCAGACATAGAGGTCTGGATCTATTGACTGATAAAGACATTGGTGACCATATCAAATCACTAGACAAGTCGAAACAGGAGAGGTCAGATTCCATATCCTGGAATCTAGATGTTGTTTTAAAATGGCTCTCAGGTCCTGCTTTTGAACCTCTTCAATCCACATCACTCAGGGATCTTACAAGGAAGACACTATTTCTAGTCGCTCTAGCTTCTACTAAGAGAATTAGTGAGTTACAGGCTCTGAGCAAGAAGGTGGATTCACATAAGGAGACTAGGTGTGTTGCTTTACTATTGGGTTCTTAGTGAAGAATGAAACGCCATCTTTTCCCTGGCCCCGTTCATTCACAATCAAAGGTTTAACAGACATTATAGGTCCCACGGACCAAGAGAGAGCTGTTTGTCCAGTAAGAGCATTTAAGTATTATTATCTAGAGAGGTCTAAGAGTATCAGAGGTGCGTCCTCTAACCTCTGGTGTTCAGTTAAGGATCAGACCTGGCCTTTATCCAAGAATGCATTGGCATTCTTCTTGAGAGATGTGATTTCCGAGTCGCACATTAAGATTCAAGAGGAAGACTTACCAGTCTGCAAGGTTAAAGCCCATGAAATTAGGGCAGTAGCAACTTCGATTTCCTTCAAGCAGAATTTATCCCTCTCTCCAATTTTGCAGTCCACCTTTTGCAGGTGCAAATCAGTGTTTGCGAATTTTTATCTACGTGATATCGAAACTGTTTATGAGAACTGCATTACCCTTGGCCCATTATCCGTGGCTGGCATGGTGTTGGGGGAGGAAGGGTAGGGGGTATTCTTACATTCCTCTATCCACTTGCCTTGAATATAAGTTGTCGAGTTCTGGGAAGTTGGGGGTACTGAGTACCTGGAGCACCCATCATTCGTTGTGTCGTGTTATGAATGGGTTATGGTAACTGGTTTTTTATATGGTGTATGTGTAACTTGTGTTTTATGGTCTTGGTTTTGGTACTGCATCCAGGGCAAGGGCTTTTGTGTTTTATTATATACTTTGGGAGCCATCGGAGCACTCCTCGACTGCAAAACCCCACTGATGTAGGGGTGCCTCTGGCTTCACTACCACGCCACTACTGTCAAGATGAGCCATGTCAGAGGCAGTATTTTTCTGCTGGAGCTCTCTCGCCAGGTAGGTTACAACAAAAATTTTGTCAATGTTAACTACTTGCTATTTTAAAATCCATCTCCATTCATGAGTGTTTTTTAAGTAGTACATGCCCATGCATCCCACCTGTCAATGTGGGATTCAGCTATGTAGTTACTTGGTAAGTTACTTATATAAAAATGACATTTTTATGATGAAATATTTTTATACAGTATATACTTACCAAGGAACTACGTGATGAAAGCCCTCCCTCCTCCCCCTCCCCTCTCATGGGCACAGGGCATTAATGAATTGGGCTCGTTAATAGTGTTGTACCTATCCTTCCCTGACAGTGGGTGGGGCAAGTTACCTACACCGAAATTTTGGAACGCTACCGCAGATTTTCAAATAGCTATGTAGTTACTTGGTAAGCATAAATAAAACTTTATTTTATCATAAAAATTTCTTTTTTTTTATCAAAAGTTACACCAAAAAGCTTTCTTAAAAGTCATTGAAATATACAACCTTACCAGTTAAGTCTAAATCAGGATGCAAAAGCATAAGTGTTCTGGATTGTCTAACTATCATACTCTGAGTTTTAGAAGGGCTAATGGCCAACCCTATGAGAGCTGATAGTCAGCTCAGTGGTCTGGTTAAACAACTTTAATGATAATAGAAGGGCTAAGCTTCATGCCCCTATGCTTTATTCATGAATGTGTGCCCGATCTCTATGCGAGGATTGTACAACCACAGATCTAAGGTGCAGAGAAGGAACAGTAGCTAGTAGAGTAGCACCATTGGCATATTCAGTCAGTTTGTTCTCCAGTTTGTACTAATGTCACTTGTCACCACTATAAATAATAAATGGCAATGGTCTGAGAGCATTACTTTGAGTAACACCTGAAGTGACATTACTAACTGTACTATACTAGCCAATAACACAGACCCTTTGGGTTCTACTTGTTCAAAATTTGTTTTGAATATTACCAAAAGACACATTAATTACTAATAATCTTTGATTCTAGATTAGTGCTTTATGATTTGCATGGTCAAAAGAGCATCTTTGCATTTTATCATATGTATTAAGACATTCCTGTCTGGATATCTCCTCTAACTTGTACGTTAAGGAAGCCTTCCATTCCTTTTGAGATTCCTAAATCTCTGATAAAATCTCCGGACTGGAACTTAAATTTAATGCTGAAGTATTTGAGTATACCTTCATTTAAACTCTTAAACTCGCCTTCCGAAAAGATTTGACACTTAAGACGTTTTCCTGGTTTTTGCCTCAGTGAAAAGAGTCATTGAACTCCAGGTCGTCTCCTGGAATATCAGTTTTACTTTCTAAGGAATAGTCTTCCTTTTTACCCCTCTTCAGGGCAAAGCATAAAATTAAGTCTCGTGATCTTCCTTGTTCTGTTGATTTCCCAGTCTACCCTCTTTTGTGCCAGATGGAGGAGAATCCTCATGTCCATTCAGAGTGCTGTCTCTATATTTACAAAGGACTAAGGACTTCAGACACAGTGTTAAAAATGCCTCCCTTCTTTTTAAGTCCTAGAAGCCAGATTGCTCTATGTCAAAGAACATTGGCCTCTCTGTTTAAGAACCTGGTCAAGGAAACATAAACCAGTCTAGACTCCTCTTTCTTACCACTCCTGAAGCTAAGAGTCATGATGTGAGAGTGGTGGCAGCCACCTTCAATTTCCTTAAAACCTCACTCTTGAGTGTTGTCAGTGCATCCCATTGGGGATGTAATTCTGTATTTTCCTTGCACTATTTGTGAGGTGATGTAGGGGCTCAGTATAAATTATGCAGGGTGCTTTTGCCCCTCTTTATGATGGGGAACTCATATCCAGAACTATTAGGCTAGCTACACTCTAGCCTTTTCCGTTTATTTAGGAAATTGGCAAGTTTTTTGGGGAGTATGAAAGTGCCTATTTTTAGATAAGCAAGGGCCTTCATTCATTTACTGTCACTGATCTGCTTGCATAGACACAAGGCCTTTTATCTCACTTTTATCAGATTGAGAGTGGTATCCCTTGCAAGGAGCCTTGAGCATCATTCAGAGGTCTTTGCAGCCTAATGAATTAGTTCTTTCTGGGCAACAATGCCAGGAGATGGATTCTATACATAAGTAGTGTCTTATTTCTGGTGGAATTTAGTTCTTTTCTTAGGGGTTATTATTTGTTCTCCACAATTTTCCGGCCACCTTTTCTTCAGAGTGCAAATCAGCTGTCGCATAAAAGAGGTAACATTCATTTAAAAAACAGAAAATTTTATAAAAGAATTTAATATTTAAATACCCCTCCATTGTCTATCACCCCCCTAACCTCCCCACTCATGTGGACAGAGAAAAAACTGAATGGAAAATAATAGATGCTTGAACCAGCGATTCACCTGAAAGGGATGGATCGATAGAGAGTTCAAACTAATCGATCCTACTAATTTTTTAGTTTTCACGTGAGGAATGCCAGGTATAATAAAGAGTTAGGTATTTAGGAAATACATTTTATTATAAAAATTTCTTATTTTCTTAATGTTCTTTATTTAATACAGCCAGCCTCATTAATCAGGCAACACTGGAACCTGGCTACTGCTGGACCACAAGTAATATGAAAGTCAAATAATACAGTTGTATTAAGGATAATTGTAATTTTAACAAAACTTTTGTTTTACTGACTGTATGCAATTATATTTCATGTACAGTAATCCTTCAGTTATGTGGATTAATAAAGCCAAGGGCCCATCAGATAACGTCAAAATCAGGGTGTGCAAGGGCAACTCCCTAACCTTCCTCACCTAACATTGTCAATAAAGGTCCACAATCCCTTATCCAAAACCTGGGGGCAAGCTGTGTTTTGGGTTTTGGATTTTGTAACTAAAGGTTGCTCCTAAATACACAAGCACATTTCATTTCCAACAATTACATTCCATAAAACTTAGAAGTATACAGCATCAACAAGAACTGTAATATTTGTACATACTTGTGTATTATCTGATCTCGTGTATCAACCACTTATTAAAATTTTGTCCCAAAACATGATTTCATCACATATAATATAGTGTATAGTGAGAGGTGCATTTTCGGTAGTTTGCTTGAGGATATGCTTAAAATGCAGCTCTCAGTCTTTGGTAGATGATATAAGGCTAAGCTTGCTATGCATTATACATGTCTAGGCTTTTAACTAATAAGCTTAAGAGCAAAAGTTCGTTTGGATAAACGTGAATCATCTTACATCCAACCCGGCTTACCAAGCTTGTGGCTTGTGCAAGAATTCAGTACTATTTCTCACATTAACAACCACTTGCTAGTGCATGCAAAACACTTGAATAAATAACAATTAGAAACATCTGTTTACCAAGGTTAGTTATCGTAACTAACACATTTTTATTATGAGGTGCGTTACAGTTGTCAGCTTGTTAAACTTGCCTATTTTCAGTGTAATTCCATGAATAGAAATAAAATATATTTTTATTCATCCTTCATGCAACTGAGATGTTAAGAAAGTGTGCCACTGAATTTAAGCAGCCGGGTATAGCTGTGTCTAAAGAAACGAATAATGAGTAGGCTGCAAAGTGTTTTGGAGGCAAAAGCAATGCCTGAATCTGGCAAAATCACACATGTACTTCATTACTTTACTGCGTTTATTAATAAAGTAGTTGCATTTTGAAAACTCAGCTTTGATAGCTTACGAAAGAAACGTACTTTTGAATTAAATTTTATTCAGCAACTGATGACGCAATGATGCAGGTAAAACACATTCAGCTAATGATTTTAAGAATATAAACAACCAGAATGCAAATGGTGCATGGTCACTTTGTTCATATTTGTAACACAATAATATGACAGTAATACATGCAATATAATTTGATACAGTAAAACAACAGCTTTATAAAAATTATCATTGTTATCATTACAACTATAATTCAACTTTTGCAAATGGATATCTGTTGGTGTAGCAACCTATCCAGGGCCAATAGTCTCCACTAAAAAATTCCAGTTTTTAGAACTCCAGATGAAGGATTATAACCCTGTACTGGCATAAACAGCCAAATCAGGAAAGAGCTGATTGCTGACGTTATTTACCGTAACTATTGAGCATTTATTAAGAGTTGCGTTAAAGTTGCAAGTTGTTAAAACTTCCCAATTCTCAATGGTGGCTTCTGTAAGTAAAAGTAAAATAAATTTTTATTCGTCCTTCATGCAATGGATAGGTTCTTAAGAAGGAATACCACAGAATTAGAGCTACAGGTTGTAGCTGTGGCAGAATAAAACAAATAACAGGCAGGCTGCAAAAAATTTTGGAATAGGCGAAAGCAATGTTTGGAACAGTAGAAATCACATTTTCACTGCTTTTAAAATCAAGTAATATGCATGTACTAAACCAAAATTTGTTAATTTACAAGAAAAAGTTTCTCTGAGTGATGATGCTTTTAGCAACTAATGGCAATGATGTCGGTAGTACTCAATCAGCCGAGATTTTATGACTGTAAGCAATATTAAATGTAAATGGCATACAATCTCATGTTTATAATCTGTAATACAATAACAACATGATAATAATACATGCAAGACGTTACCCTACATACAAACGAGTTACATTCTGAATGGCTGTCCGTACCTTGAATTGTTTGTAAGTTGGTTGTCACGCCTATTTAAGTACAGTAGGATATAAAGTCAGTACAGTACTGTGCATTTTTTCATCCTAAAACACAATTACACTGTATTATTATTATTCTGTAGATGAAACCTATTCATATGGAACAAGCCCACAGGGGCCATTGACTTGAAATTCAAGCTTCCAAAGAATATGGTGTTCGTGAAGAAGAAGTAAGAAGTAAAGGGAAATACAGAAAGAAGAGATCTCATTAAAAAAGAAAAAATAAATTAATAAACCAATAAATAGATAAAAATGTATTAAAATGCGAGGAGAATAGTACAGTATTAAGGTACTATTCTCCTCGCATTTTAATACATTTTTATCTATTTATTGGTTTATTAATTTATTTTTTCTTTTTTATTATTATTATTAAGGTAGTAAAACATTGCATCTTTGCTTAAACTTCTGCAATTCCAGTTGCATGACATCCTCTAGGAGGCTGTTCCACAGTTCAGTGGTATGAGGAAAAGTATATCTTAGTTTAACCAGACCACTGAGCTGATTAACAGCTCTCTTAGGGCTGGCCCGAAGGATTAGATTTATTTTACGCGGCTAAGAACCAACTGGTTAGCTAGCAACGGGACCTACAGCTTATTGTGGAATCCGAACCGCATTATGACGGGAAATGAATTTCTATCACCAGAAATGAATTCTTTTAAATCTTCATTGGCCGGTTGGAGAGTCGAATGCTGGGCCAACAGCATGCTAGCCGAGAGCTCTACCCACCCATCCAATGAAGAACTGTGTAGGACGTCTGGAACTGAGAAGTTCGACAGCGAGGCACATTTACTGCATATTGGTGCAGCTGTTCAGTGAATCTGATTGCTCTCAGCAGATAAAGTGGATCCAGGATCAGTTGTGAATGTGAAAAATCTCTGTTGAAATACAAATTATGGAAAAGTGACAAATGAGACCATCCATCGATGTTCCTAGTCATAACTGCTATTATTAGGGAATGGGAACCTACCACCAGGAACAACTCTTAACTAAAAGAGGTAAATCTCTTGTCAGAAGCAGACATCCATCCAAACCGGAGAACAGTATTCTAGTAAAGGAAGTACAAATGACCTAAAACATGTTGCATTGATTTTATCACAGTTATATTATACTGTATATATGAGGCCTCATGAACAATACCCAACTTTCGTGTGACATTTACTGAAACTTTCATTAGATGTTTCTCAAAAGTTAGATGTGAGTCAAAAGTTACACCTAGAATACTAGTTTAAAGCTTCAGACTCATTCAGCAAGGTTCCATCCACCCGAAGGGGAGGTTGGGGTGGGAAATCTGTACAAGATCTGCTAATCAATAGTTTTTGTTTTACCGGAGTTCAGCCTCATACCCCACCGACTACACCATCCCTCATCCAGTCCATGTCCTGATTAAGGCTGAGGGCAGCTTCATTTCCCATGAATGGAGACTTTACTACACCCACAACTGTTGCATCATTACCATACTAAACAATCTTGTTTTTCCAGGCTAACAACCATATCACTTGTATATACAGGGTGGGGCAAATCAAATGCCCAAGTTTTGACAGGCTATTAGGAAAAGTAAAACAATACATACAGAATTATTTGTTGTTTTATTTGAATCAGTATACAATGCTGTTTGTGTGATCACTTTTTGAAGATGGCATCAGGAAGATGGTGGCCATCTGTAGCGATGCACTGTTGAAGGGGATGTCTGAAGTTTTCGGCTGTTCTTCGACACATCTCAAGGGGTATTGCAGCAATTTCCTCCTGAATATGGGGATATCTGAAGGAGAAAGTGTTCAGAAGTCGGCCACACAATTTGGAAGAATTGAAGATGCGAATTCGGGAGGAAATTGCTGCAGTACCCCTTGAGATGTGCTGAAGAGCAGCCGAAAACTTCAGACATCGCCTTCATCAGTGCATTGCTACAGATGGCCACCATCTTCCTGATGCCATCTCCAAAAAGTGATCACACAAACGGCATTGTATACTGATTCAAATAAAACAACAAATAATTCTGTAAGTATTGTTTTACTTTTCCTAATAGCCTATCAAAATCGGGCATTTGATTTGCCCCACCCTGTATTAAAAATAACAGTGGACCAAGAACTCTACACTGTGGAACTTCAGATACAATAGGTGTTGGTTAACCAAAGACCCCATTCACAACAACTCTCTGCTGCCTACCTGTAAGGAAATCTTAAGTAATCCTAAAACATATCCACCCACTTCAAGATTCGGAAGTTTATAAATACAGTAGAGCCCCAGTCCTCGACGCTAATCCATTCCAGAAGAAGCGTCGAGATTCAATTAGTCGAATTCTGAATCAATTTCTCCCATAAGAAATAACTGAAAATGGATTAATCTGTTCCTGACCACCAGTCATTACCCCAACCTTGCCTTTTTATACAAAACATTACACAAATTACAATTAAATAAGTTCAGAGTTAAATAACTTACCATATTAGAAGCACTTTTTACATTTTTAAATGCATACTGTATAAAAAAATTGGCCTACGACCAATGCAGCCGTATTACCGATGGTAGACCGAGCGCCATTAGCTAGGCTAGGTAGCATGTAGGCACTACCAGAATGTACTGTAACGGGTACACACAAAAACTGTTGTTAATAATAAAATAGAAAAACAAGCCTGATTATTACAGTAAATTCATAATACAGTATTAAAAATAAGCTGAATTACTGTATGTCTGTTATCAAAAATTAAGAAAAATTTCCTAAGTAACGTCGGCACTCAGCAGCTTGTGGCATGAGCAGATGTAAACAAAGCGCCATCCTGGTGGCGTATCTCGGTACTAATTACATGAACTTTGTTTACGTTCAGTATTAATTTATGGTAAATTTCATACAGAGTCTACTGGAAAACAACAGCAGCAGCGTCTGTTGACTTTATACGCTTTTAAATATGCGTGGGAAGAACGCCACCAACAACGTCAACTAGCGGTAGCTGACCAAAACACTTTTGTTTACAAACATCATGATTCATCAGGTCGGATTCCGGTTTGTTGTTCAAACTCCGACGCAAAATTTACATAACATTTCGCGTCGAAATCCGATTATGTTGAGTTCTGGTACGATCGAGGACCGGGGTTCTACTGTAAGTGCCTTGTGATTTACTAACTCAAATGCAGCACTAAAATCGATACTCTGCACTCAAAGCCTGATCAAGGTTCCCTAGTAAGTGGCGTGTCAAGTTTAAGCACAATGTACATACAGTCAACCCCCTGTATTTGCAGGGGATAGGGACCATAACCACCCACAAATAGCTAAAATCAGCAAATACTTGACATCCCCCTCAAAAAATGCTTGTAACTGCCTATTTTAATAGTTCAAACACCAAAGACCCTTCTAAAAACATTGTAACTACATATTTTAATAGTTTCTACACCAAATGTATACAGTACCTTAAGCTATCATCCTACACCAAATATACCTTAACCTATCATCCTAAAACACTTTAATATCATTTACAGCATTACCCTTAAATATATATGGCTTACAGCTAAGTGGCAGTCCGAACGTAGACTTTTGGAAGGAAAGTCCTTTATCCTCTGAGCCCAGACCTAGACTTCTATTCAAACTCCTCGGTTCTAGGCTGAGGAGTCCTCGTGGGGAACTGGGAAGTTTCTGGGACGCGGTCACCAGAAGAACAGAACCTTCATATTAATATCAGAGAGCTGAAAGCAGTTCACTTTGGGCTTCAGTGCTTCTTGACCCTAGTTCACAACAAGACTGTGGTAGTCCATTCAGACAATACCACAGCCCTAACGTACATACGAAAGCGAGGCAGCACTCACTCATTTTCTCTCTGCCAGACACCAAGAGACCTTCTTCTGTGGACAGATCAAATTGAGGGAATCTAGTCACTCGATTTATTCAGGGCAAACTAAATATTCTGGTGGACGAACTGAGCCGTCAGAAAGTAGGTCCTTCCCACCAAGTGGACCGTGGATCCCCTGGTCTATTGGAATCTGCAATTGTCAGGCAGGTCGACAATGGACCTGTTTGCCATCTCAAGGAACCATCGCATTCCTCTCTCTTGTTCTCAGGCCCCGGACTCTCTAGCATGGACAACAGACACCAAACTGCAAGATTGGTTCCACCTGGACCACTACACATTTCCGCCCTTCAAGTCTTGGGCTCATGCAACGTTACAATGACTCTCATATCCCCATTCTGGGTCATGAAAGAATGGTTCCAGGACCTGCTATGGTTGTGGGTGGACTTTCAGAGTCTCCTTCCCCTAAAAACCACGTCTACTCACTTTAAGAGATACCAAAGGGTTGTCTGCTCTTGCCCTGACAGGCTTCAGACTGTCTGGAAGCTTGTCAGAGCATAATGGTTTTTCAAGACGCACTGCAGAGGCTATTGCAAGATGCAGGCATCAATTTCCTAGCTGTGTCTTCCAGGCTACGTGGCCAATTTTCTGAGGCTGGTGCCTCAGGCTCTACATCTCTTCTTCTGAGATGCCTGTGACCCAAATTTTGGATTTCCATCTTTATCTGAGGAGGTCTATGAATCTCTTGTCCTCCACCATTACGGGGTATGAAGCTGTGTTTAGCTCAGTGTTTAAACAGAGGTCGTGAATCTTGCGTCAATCCCAGATTTTAACGACCGTGTCAGTTCCTTTGATACGTCTAAGCAAGAAAGGAAGATCCGGTCTCCTGGAACCTGGAGGTAGTGTTGAAGTTGCTGACGGGTCCCTCTCTTGACCCCCTCCATTCCCCTTCTCAGAGGAACTTTACTCAGAAGACTCTTCCTCGTATCCTTGGCTACTACTAACTTATTAGCGAGTTCCAAGCCATTGATAATGGGTAGGTTTTTTGCACAAGGAGACACAGTTTGCTACTTTACCCTTGGTTTTTACCCAGGAACAAGGGCCCTTCCAAGCCCTGGCTCCATTCTTTCTCCATTAAGATCTTAACAAATACCTTGGCTCTGAGGAATAAGAGAGAGCTCTTTCTCCTGCTAGGGCCTTAAGGTATTTCCTGAGCAGGATCGAGAAGATCAGAGGACCATCCAGTAACCTTTGGTGCTCTGTCAAGAACCCGTCTCGCCCTCTGACTAAGAACGCAGTGTCCTTCTTCATCAAAGACTTAATTTCTGAGGCACACTCTCAGATTCAGGAGGACATTTTGCCTACCTTTAAAGTGAAAGCTCTAGACGTCAGGGCAGTCTATACCTTATTAGCTTTCAGGCACCTATGTCCCTCATGTCCATTCTGAGGTCGGCCTACTGGAAGTGCGAACCGATCTTCATGTCTCACTATTTGAAAGAAGTTGGAACGGTGCTTGAAAATTGCAGTACCTTGGGGCCATTATCAGTGGCTAGCACGGTATTGGGGAGGAAGAATGGGAATCTCTCTTTTTCTCGTACACTCTCTCTGCCTTGAAATAAGGTGTCAAATTTTCAGGAGCCAGGGGTTACAATGTACCTGGAGTACACCCACCAGTCTTATAGATGGGTTGTGGTGTTTTTAGTGTAGGTGAAAGTGTTGTCTGTTTTTTTTTTTTTTTATGTTGGTACTGTGCCCAGGACAAGGGCATGTGTTTATGCTTTGCCAGAGATCAGGCCTGTCCTTTGCTGCAAAGCTCCCACTTAGTAGAGGTGACCATGGCTCAACCGCCACGCCACTACAGGTTAAGATGAGCACCAACCAGAGGCAGTATTCACCTGCAATAGCTCTCTTACCATGTATGGAAATGACAGGCATTGTTTCAGTGCTTGCAATTTTTCTATTTCAAGGTCATTACCATGCCTTAATGTTTTGGAATAGAATATGTCCATGTATATCAGTTACTTTGTAAGTTACATTTATGAAAGTTATATTTTCATAATAAAATTAAGTTTCATATATACTTACCAAGTAATTACAGAATCAGAGCCCGCCTTCCTCCCCTCTCATGGACATAAGGGCACAAAGTGAATGAGGTTTTCTGCTAAGTCGTTTCCAGTACTCCCGTTATTGGGCTGGGCTTGCCACCACACTAAATTATCAAAGTGCTAAATTATCGAAGGCTGCCATGTGAGTTAGAAACTATAGCTATGTAATCACTTGGTAAGTGTGTATGAAACTTAATTTTGTTATGAAAATATAATTTTTGCTTCTTCAAAAATGTTTTTTGGCCTTCACATTATTCATTTCTTCAGCCAGAGCTACAGCCTTAAATTTAGTGGTATACTTTCTCAACACATTCTTCTCCATTGTGGGAAGGATGAACAAAAGTGTTTAACATTGTTATTTATGGAAATCACCTTTGAAAATTAGCACATTTTTAACAAGTCAACAACTGTAATGCAACTCTTAATAAATGTGTTTGTAACCGTAACTAACATCGGCAAACTGCTGTTTCTTGATTTGTTTGTTTACGTCAGTACAGTCCGAGTTCTTAAAACCGGGACAGTTGGGACAAGGCCACAGCCAGACCACAGATAATCCCAGATTTTAGATATTACAGGCAGCCCCTGGTTAAAGGCAGGGGTTCTGTTCCCAGCTGAGTGCTGCTAACCGAAAATCGGTGATAATAGCGCTAGCAACCTACTTAACAGGGCGGTTACCTGATTTGGCTCCGCTAACCGAAGATCAGTGCCACTGTTTAGCAGAGATCGGCACTGCTGTTAAGTAGAGATTGGCGCCACCGTTAAGCAGAGATCAGCACTGCTAACCGGAGTTCGGCGCTGAAAATCCAGTTAATGGCGTCGCTAGACAATCGCTGTAAAACCAGATCACCCTTAACCGATGCTGCCAGTAAGCGGGGGACTGCCTGTACCCATAAAAAACCCTCTATGTAAACAGTCTTGCCAGCTCATTTCACATATATATTGCTGTGTTATCAAAAGTAGAACAAAGCTCATGAATAATCACTGTCATTCGTTAGATTTAGTTCCTTAGCAAAGTTCTGGCCTGTTCCATAAGCATCTCTCTGTAAGTACTTACACCTTCGCTACGTCAGAGTTTAAACCTCTTATAAACGCACTGTCAAATTCTGATCTCGCACCCCTTCATTGTTTTTCAGCAATTCAAACTTTTACGGTTTTTGTTTTCAGCAAAAATCTAAAATCTGCTGCTTTTTTTTTCTTTAAACCTACATGAGAGAGAGAGAGAGAGAGAGAGAGAGAGAGAGAGAGAGAGAGAGAGAGAGAGAGAGAGAGAGAGAGAGAGACTCTGTTGACCCGATTAGATTGTTACACCGACAGATATCCATTTGCACAAGTTAAATAATACAGTTGTATTAAGAATAATGATAATTTTAGTAAAACTTGTTTTAAAACTGTATGCAATTATACTTCATGCATTATTGTCGTATTATAATTTATAAACATAGCAAACATGCACCATTTGCATTCTGCTAAAGTTTACATTCTTAAGGTCATCAGCTGATTGTGTTTTACCAACATTATCACAGCAATTAGCTGCTAAATGAAACGCATTTCGGAGATTCGTTTTATTTGTAAATTATCAAAGCAGAGTTTAAAAATGCAACTTAATTTATTTTTTAAAGGAAGTAAAGGTGTGATTTTGCCAGTATCGGATGTTGCTTTTGCCTCTTTCAAAACATTTTGTGGCCAACACATTATTTGTTTCTTCTGCCACAGCTATAACCGTAAATTTAGTGGCGTACTTCAACACTTTCCTCCCCATTGATTGAATGAAGGGTGAATAAAGATTTATTTTATTTTTATTTATGAAGTCACCATTGAAAATTAGCAAGTTTTTAACAAGTTGTTTAAGCAAGTGTTTTGTATGCAGTGGTAAGTGGTTGTTAATTACAAGACTTAATGATGAATTCTTAGACAAAATCACAGTGTTGGTAAGCCTGATTTAATGTATGAAGATTCACATTTAACCTACTGAGCTTTGGCTTCCAGGCCTATTTATTAGTTAAAAGCCAACTCATATAATATGAATTATCAGTGGTATCTACCGAAACCAAGACAGGCATAATAGCCTAGCCAAGTGTAACATACTGTAAATACACCTCGCACTATACTGTACATGATGTATATGATGAAATGATGTTTTTGGATGAAATTTTAATGATCGCGTGACATACGAGATCGGAAGATACACTAGTATATAGTCATACCCCGAACTTATGCGAGGTTAGGCTCTAGAGCCCCTCACGCTAGGCGAATTTTCGTGTAAGTTTAGCACAGGCTCTAAAAGTGTTAATAAATGCGTATTCTCAAGTATAAACACTAAAATATGACCCTAATCATACTCCCAAATTATTAAGCTAACTTTTAATTAAAATTAAAGTTTCTGTACAGACAGTCCCGGTTTATTTTTGTCTCGGCATTTACGACGTTCGAGTTTACTGCCACGCTTTTCAAATATATTCATAAAATAATTATTTCCTGGGTTACAACGCATGTTCCAGGTTTACGATGCTGACAACGCCCGTCCGACGGAAGAAATATGGCTCCAGAATGGCAGAATGGTCAATTTTGGAGGGTTTTCTGTTGAAAAACTCAATGTAAATGCAGGATAAATTGTTTTCAAGGCACCCAAAGGAATAAAAGTAAGGTTTTTTTTACGATTTTCGACGGTATTTCAGATGACGCCAGTCCGACTACGATCAGAAGAAATATGCATCCAAAACAGCAGAATGGTCAATATTTGGAGGGTTTTTATTATGAGAAACTCAATATAAATGCAGGATTCATTGTTTTCAAGACACCCAAAGGATTAAAAGTAAGGTTTTCTTACGATTTTCGACGGTATTTCGGACGACGCCAGTCCAACGACGATCGGAAGAGATATGCATCCAAAACAGCAGAATGGTCAATATTTGGAGGGTTTTTATTATGAGAAACTTAGTATAAATGCAGGATTCGTTGTTTTCAAGACACCCAAAGGATTAAGAATAAGGTATCCTAACGATTTTCGACAGTATTTCGGGCGACGCCAATCCGACGACGATCGGAAGAAATATGCATCCAAAACAGCAGAATGGTCAATATTTGGAGGGTTTTTAGCATGAGAAACTCAATATAAATGCAGGATTCATTGTTTTCAAGACACCCAAAGGATTAAAAGTAAGGTTTTCTTACGATTTTCGATGGTATTTCGGATTACGCCAGTCCGGCGACAATCGGAAGAGATATGCATCCAAAACAGCAGAATGGTCAATATTTGGAGGGTTTTATTATGAGAAACTTATATAAATGCAGGATTTTATTTGTTTTCAAGACACCCAAAGGATTAAGAATAAATTATTAACGATTTTCTTATGATTAATATTGGTAACCAATTTAATGAGATATCGGAAGAAATAATCCAAAACAGCAGAATGGTCAATATTTGGAGGGTTTTTAGCATGAGAAACTCAATATAAATTTTTTTCATTGTTTTCAAGACACCCAAAGGATTAAAAGTAAACGACACATGGTATTTGGACACGCCAGTCCGACGACAATAAATGCATCCAAAACAGCAGAATGGTCAATATTGGAGGGTTTTTATTGTGAAAAAACTCAATATAAATGCAGGATTTTGTTGTTTTCATGACACCCTAAGGAATAAAATTAAAGTTTTCTTATGATTCTTGACGGTAATATTTGGGATGACTCGTGTCCAACGATACGACGGAAGAAAATTTACATTCATGATTTTTTCATAGAGCAATATTCACTAAATTACTGATTTTTATTTTATTTTCATGACTAAATACATTTTTTTATGATGAAAAATTATTTACTAATTTTAAAATATTAATATTAAGTAACCACAGCAAAGTATCGATAAAAGTTAAGTTAAAATCCTGTGAAATCATAAAACTGCTCACCGATGTAATCACTCTCTCATTCTCTCTCTCTCTCTCTCTCTCTCTGTTGCATATATCCTTCAAAAAAATATTGATTACTGTATGTAAACATAAAAATATACTAAAATCCCATCATCTTTGTGTGACAATTTATTTTATTGCTTTTTGAAGGCTTATGACGATACCGGCTCAGGGATTAGAATTAGCCAATAACAGAGCTCGTAGCAACCCCTTCTCTCCATGACGATATGCTATTGGCTGGCAGGACTGACAGTAGCCAATAACAACTTGTAACAACCCCTCATCCCTTCCCACCCTCCTTGACGACATGCTATTGGCAGGAGGGTGGGATTTTAACCAATCACAAAGCTTGTACCTCACGGGCTTTGCATACACTATAAAGAGGGTGCGTAGTATTTTTTTTTTCTCTCTTTCACCAACGTGAGAGAGAGAATGACTGCATAACATTTTTATAACAAATTTGTGGGAGATGACGACTAACTACGTTTGTATGATATATAAATGACTTACCTAATAAGAGCTAATTTTCAAACATTAATCTCTCTCTCTCTCTCTCTCTCTCTCTCTCTCTCTCTCTCTCTCTCTCTCTCTCTCTCTCTCTCTCTCTCTCTCTAAAAGGTAGAATGAGAAGTGGATAGATATATTATAAATTGATACTAAGTTCAGCCCTTCACTCTCACAGGAAAAGATACTGCTAATTTGAGTCTACCTATGCACACTGTGTGTGTGTGTGTGTGTGTGTGTTCATGGTGCTTTAAAAGTGCTTGGTAAAAGTAGTGGTAGCCTACATCTTTGGAAGGCAAAGAAAAAAAAAATTTTTGTTGTCAGTCGCAGTAAAGAGAAATGGATTAACATTCCTCAAGAGATTAAAGAGATAAACTCTCTCTCTCTCTCTCTCTCTCTCTCTCTCTCTCTCTCTCTCTCTCTCTCTCTCTCTCTCTCAAGAATGGCCAGCACAAGAATGGCTGAATGTAAGTGAAGTAGTGGTAATTCATTCTCTCTCTCTCTCTCTCTCTCTCTGACTGGAAAAGGATATTTAGTGTTTAAGATGACTTTGAAAAGATATTAATATAATTTCAAAGATTAATACAGTAGTAACAGGATAATAATTTAAGCTATATTTGATGTAGGATGATACTTTAAAGTAAAAATGGGAGAGCAATGTAGTTCTATAAAATTCCAAGTCTTTTCTGGTAGATAAGAGTGACTCTCTCTCTCTCTCTCTCTCTCTCTCTCTCTCTCTCTCTCTCTCTCTCTCTCTCTCTCTCTCTCTCTCTCTCTCTCTCTCTCTCTCTCTCTCTCTCTCTCTCTCTCTCTCTCTCTCTCTCTCTCTCTCTCTTCAAAACAGTAGAATGGTAAAATTTTGGAGGGTTTTCATGAAAGACTCAATAAAAATGCAGGTTATGTCACTTTCAAGATACCCAAAGGATACTCACAGGATTAAAAGTAAAGTTTTCTTACGATTTTCGACGATTTTTCCGATTTATGACATTACCCTTAAAAAAAGAAATAAATGGTTGACATAAAAATAGAGAGTTGGAAGAGAATTTCTGTCTCTCTTCCCTTCTGACTGATCTATTTTTAGAAGTCTTCTCAACCTCTTTTTAATAACTTCTTTATTCTACGTCTCTTTCTCTTTGTTCTGAAATGCTTTTTCATGAACAAACAGTGTTTTTTATTTTGATTAATAGAACTCTTAGTTATCATGTTTCTCTGTTTTAGAACGTATTTGCCACACTACTGCATTTACACTTCATATACGCTACACGTAAAATTAGATCAATTTAAACTATCCACTGTGAGAGAGAGAGAGAGAGAGAGAGAGAGAGAGAGAGAGAGAGAGAGAGAGAGAGAGAGAGAGAGAGAGAGAGATTTTTCTTACTTAAGAGAGTGAAATTATTTATCAATTATTACAAAGACAGAGAGAATAGCATGAGAGAGAGAGAGATTGTCCTTATTATGGAGACAGAGAGAATAACATGAGAGAGAGAGAGAGAGGTTATTCTTACATTAGATATAAAAAGATGGAAATTCAGTATTTAACTTTTAAATGTAATAAAGTTACTGTAATTTCATTTAAAAGTTAGTTTAATACATTCCTCTAAAAAAAGAAGTAAATGATTGATGTAAAAATTTAGGAGAGTGTGAAGATTAGTATACTGTTTCTCTCTCTCCACATTTCACCGATCTATTTTTAGAAAGTCTTCTCAACCTTGTTTTTAAAAACTTCTGTATTCTGTCTCTTTCTCTTTCTTCTGAAATGCTCTATGTCTCAGTGTTTTAGAACGGCACATTTACAGTTTGTAGACAGTAGAGGTAAAATTAGATCAATTTAAAATTATATACTGTACAAGTAAAGACATGCAGAGAAACAGTAATAAGTAGGAGGCGCTAACTACGAATGAGAGAGAGAAAGAGAGAGAGAGAGAGAGAGAGAGAGAGAGAAACCTTTGACCCACTAATCAGCAACACTCCCCCTTCCTGTCATGTTCAAGTGACATGTCTGACAGCTTTGCCTTCAAGCTTCTTCTCAAAAGATGAGAGAAAGATATTTGTTTGTTTAAAATACATATCACATGCAAATTTTGTAATTATAGTCTTATTTCTGAGTCCAGCCCCGTGTCAGCCGGTGAAATTCCATACTAACACGAATTTCTAGGTATAAAATGCTAGATATACCAGAGAAAAAAGAGCTTTCAGGAATGCTGGGGTTACTACCCCCAGATCGAGCGTCTTCCACAATGGAGACGTCGGTATAACCAAGGGTGAGTGAAAGGATCACAACCACAGAGCCACACTCGACAGACATCCCCATGTCAAAACCCCTCGAAAAGAGCGGTGAGCCGTTCCAGCCCCCACGCTCATCCGCCCGACAGGCCGGCGACTCCAGCGCCATCTACACTCATTCCATTTTCTAGCACGTGATCTTCGTCACTCAGAATTTTGTGCTTTTGGTTTTTGAGTGTTTTCTGCCGTTCTCAGCATGTCTTCAAGCAGCTTTAACATCTCTAAGTTAAGTACCATCTTATTGTGGGATTTTTATGATAAGTGTGGCTGAATCAGTCCGTATTTTCATATTATATGGGATTGTTGTTATGACGCCACGGCGTCCCCCAGCCAGCCATGTCGACCGTGAGATTTACCCTTCCAGCTTATTCTGTTTGGGCTGTCTCCTTGTCGTTATATTACTTATCATTTTTCCCCCTGGATATCTCATCCTGGCGGTGTTTCCTGGGCGGGTGTTTTATCGGTGTTCCGTTTTTGTATGACTGATCCTCATGGCGGGTTCCCTCTATAGGGTTCCCGTCATTTCCCGCTTTGGATTCTCCCTCCGGGATGGGTTCCCATGTTGGTCTTAACTTTTTACCATTATTTTTATCATTTAGTTGTGCTGGTGCTATTTTATTTTGTTGCCTTTGAACATGTGGGGTAGCGCCAGCTCGATTGTCTGGCGTTCCTCGGAGCTAGGCTACGCACCTCGCACAAGCACATTATTCTTGGGTTATGTATATTATGTATATTTGTGATGGTTTTTATTGGGTAATTGTTGTTGGTCTCTCCCCTTGCCTTTCATACAGATAGGCTTGTATTTGCTTCCTTTGACCTCCCCGCCTCCTCGTAGGTTAGGCGTGGGGTGGACCCTCAGGTTGAGGGAGTTTTGTTGCTGTTTCTCCCATGGGCCGTTATTTGGGTGGCAGAGTGAGACCCCTTTGTCCTCACCCTTCTTTTTGAAGGGGTAGAGTTCTTTGGTTGTGTCTCCTCTAGGCTATTTTAGCCTTACCCCCCCTTCTTCTCGCCCTGGTTGGTTCGGCACAGAAATTTCTCTCCTGTTATTTCCTCCCCACCCTTCCCTGTCCTCACCGTTACCCTAGGCTATGCCTAGGCACAGGCGTTGATTAGGCTATGTCTAGGCGGAGTCGGCGTGTTGAGACCTTGGTCGCTATCCCTTTTTCCTCAGGGGTAGGCTTGTCCTGCCATCGCTAGTATTATTTTACTTGGCATGGCATGTGATTGCAGTCGAGCGGGTGAAGCATTTTCCCTTGTCTCCTGTTTTCGCCTGACTTAGCCTACTCCTCATCCCTACCCCACCAACCCTCCCTCCCCTCCCCATCTCAGGCCAGCTCTTGCCTATTCTCGCGGGTGACGCTAGATGGCGTTTTCTGAGTTGGGACTTTCCCTGGTGGAGAGATTCGCTCCCTCCCAGAGCAAGTCCCTGGTAGCGCTGAGCTTGTTTTGATGTTTCGTTTACCGCTCTCCTAGGATCGAGCGGGTTTCGAACATTCTTTCTTTTGTTCTCGACCTCTCTCTCCGTTTGATTTGCTTTAGTTGGGTTGATTGGCGCTACACCGGCTTTTATTATACTTGGCCTTGCGATGACATTGCCTCACCCACCTATAGTTTTTCTGGCGGGAGGGGGATGAGGGGGAGGGATGCCTCCAGTCTCCGGATAACGATTCTTTCCTTGTTACCTACCCCGTTACCATCACTTGTATTTTATATATATATATATATTTATCCTCTGGCGGAGTGAGCTTCTCACTCCGCCACCACACATATATTAGTTTTATATGTTTTATTTACGTGTCTGGTGTTCTGCCCTGGGGTTCCGCCGTCTTTATTGCTGGCAGCCCTTGTGGTGGGGCCCTGTTGACTCAGTTCTTCCGTTCCGCCGGAGTATTCCGGTGACTGGGAAGTAGCTTGCCTACCACTCTGTTTAATTTATGGCTTATTGGCCCAGTTTCTGACGCAGGGGTTTTTTCTCCCGCCGAGTCTTCCGGTAGTAGGTGAAATACCCTGGCCCACCTGCTTTAGGTTGCTTAGAGTGGTAGGTTCATATACTTTTACACTTACAGACTGTTCGTTGTGAGGAGCCCGGGTGCACCACTTCCTCCAGCAACCCTATGGGCACGTGGTGTGCCGGACCCACGCTGGTCTGTGCGGTCCGGCTGGATGACCTTATTGTTTGGCACCCGATGGCTGTGAGGTTTGCTTTGCTCTGTGCGCTAGCATCCAGGATGAGTCGGTAAGATATCGCCAGCGTTCTTTACATTCTCTTCAGTCTATTTAGTGCTTATATTGTATTCGTGGTTTATATTTCAGTATCTTAGCCCTAATTGCCTGCTCTCTTCCAGGCGGACGAGTCCTCTAAGAAGACTTCCCTTGAGTCTCTCCGCGCCTGGGTGGCTGGGTTCGGAAGGAATGTACCGTCGGGGAAGCCTTACGTCCTTGACGCTAAATTGCGTGACTTGCTCTACCCCGGCGCCCGGGTTGCTGCTGCTGTTCCCGAAGAGTTGGCCACCCCCATCATCCAGCAGATCCGGGACGCGACCCAGCCACCCCAAGAGGATATCCTTTACGCGGAGGTGTCGGAGGACGTTGCCGCCTTGGACTTGGACCTGGAACCTATGAACACGGAGCCGGACCAAGTGGTAGGTAGCGAGGTAAGTGAGGTTGCGGGTGCGGGCGCCCTATTTGATTCCCCATCATCCTCTGCATCTTCCTTTTCAGGGTTTGGCAAGTCTTCCATCTTGGGTGACAGGGCTCCATCAGCTGTCCCCAAGTTGAAGCTGAAGACTTCATGGAAGGCGAAGGGCTTTAAGTCCTCGTCTTCCAGGAAGGTCTCCTTTCCCCCGTCGAAGGCTAAGGTCTCTGTACCTGTAGCCTCCGGGAGCAAACCTGGAACCTCGGGCAAAGGCGCGAGTAAGAGGGCACCAAGACCAAGCCCTCCTCGCCAGCCTGCCTTTGACCCTGAGGCGTTTGCTAACCGCTTTTGAGAGGTTCTTGGTGGAGGTTGAGTGAAGCTCTCCAAAATATCAGAGAAGCTTCACAGCCATGACAACATACTTGGGATGGCTCGCCCGGCGGAGCCGACCCACAGTATGAGATCCCCGACACGGCTGATCTCCTCCCTTCGATGTCGGGAACCCTTGGTGTTTGCTCTCCGTGCCATCAACATGAAGACACCTTGACGATTGAAGGTCTTGGCACGAGACGTTTGGAGGAGTTGGAGTTTTTCCCTCCCGATCTCCTGCCTCCTTACCCAGGCTTCGTTAGGCTGACAGAGGAAGCCTGGGTACGGTCGGACAAGGTCCCTAGAGAGACAGTGATCTTTCCTAGGGACCAAGCTCAGTCTACTCTCCTGCGCACTCTTACGGAGTGGCAGGCAGAGAATACCAAGCTTACACCTTTCAAGGGCAACTACACCATGTTTGCCCTAGGTGATAAGTTGCCCACCCCCCTGCATCAACAAAGTGGCTCTGGCTACGGCCCGAGCTTGCTTTGAAGGCAACCCTTGCCTCAATTAAGGGAGACAGACTCCACATCCCTGGTATTCCCAGGAGGTGAGGAGTTTTGGAAAGACGCCCGTCCACCTTTACTGTGGGAAAGCTGGATGCTCATTTGCGCGTCACACAATTTAGCGAGCAGCTTCCTAAGCTCCCGGAAGCCTTGCTAAAGGCAGAATTTGAGGCCCGGACTAGATTAGGCCGGTCCTTGAACTCCGTCTGCCTCACAGAAGCGACTGCCGTCTCCTGTGCAGAAGAGCCCTTCTTCCGGGTTCTGGCTAAATCCCTGTTAGCAGGGTTTCAGTCAGACCTGTATGACTTTATGGTGGCTAAACTGGAATGTAGGAAATTCATCTTTGCTGAGGCCACCATACGTCATGAGCCTAACAAGCTCATGAAGAGCTCTATCTGGGGCGCTAACCTTTTCCCAGATGAAGACGTAGCCAGTGTGCTGAGAGAGGCTACTAGAGCCAACCAAAGTCTTCGCTCTCGTTGGGGTATCTCCGCTTACAAGCGGAAGACCCCAGAATCTGGCGGCTCCCAGACCAAGTCTGGTAAACGTTTCAGGAGACATAAGAGACCTCATCACCAGACGGTTGTCCAAGCTGTCCCGGTCTCGGCAGTGGCCCAGCCCTCCACCTCTAAGGCTCATCCCCAACAGTACGTGCTGGTCCAACCAGCTCAATCCCTTGCTGCACCCTCGTACGTCTCCTCACCGGCGTACAATCCCACCTATGAGGGCCGTGGGTTCTTTCACGGCCTTAATAGGAGTGCAAGGGGGGGAAGAGGTCGGGCCTCTTACAGAGGCAAATCTAACACCGCCCCAAGAGAAAAACCTGGACGTGGTAGAGGAAACAAACCCGCTTCCTCCCACTGAGACCAGTCAGGTAGGTGGTCGTCTTTACTGGTTCAGAGACCAGTGGTCCTTCAGTCCTTGGGCACACAGCATTGTGTCCAAAGGTCTGGGTTGGAGCTGGACCAAGGACCCCCCTCCCCTGATCAGGTTTTACCAGCCACCCTCCAGAGTCCTACAGGACTGTGTGGCGGAACTGCTCAACAAGCGAGCAATAAAGAAAGTAAGACACCTCAAATTTCAAGGCAGGTTGTTCACTGTCCCAAAGAAAGACTCCGGTCAGCAAAGAGTGATTCTGGATCTGTCGCGTCTAAATCTTTATATAAAATGCGACAAATTTCGCATGCTTACGGTAGCGCAGGTACTGACTCTACTTCCGCGTGGAGCCGTCACCACCTCTATCGAATCTTTCAGACGCTTACTATCACGTCCCGGTTGCGCGGAACTTCTCTCCGTTCCTGGGTTTCAGACTCGGGAAACAAGCCTACTCCTTCAGAGTCATGCCTTTCGGTCTCAATATAGCCCCCAGGATATTTACAAAGCTGGCGGAAATGGTAGTGCAGCAGCTCCGGTCCCGAGGGATCTCCCTAGCAGCGTACCTGGATGATTGGATAATTTGGGCCCCAAACGTTCTAGAGTGCCGGAAGGCCACGGCCATGGTCATCGAATTCCTGGAGTCGTTAGGCTTTCAGCTGAACAGAGAGAAGTCCCGCCTGACTCCGGAGTCCCGGTTCCAGTGGCTGGGCCTCCAGTGGGATCTGTCTCAGACACGTTATCCCTTCCGCCATCCCAAGCGGAAGGAGATAGCTTCCCTTACCAGGAAATTTCTGAGGACAAAGCAGCATCCCGCCGGTCCCAAGAGAGAATCCTCGGCTCCCTTCAATTTGCCTCAGTGACGGACCTGCTCTTAAAAGCAAAATTAAAGGACATGAACAGAGTGTGGCGGAGTCGAGCCAATGTCAGGCTCAGAGACAAGGTCTCCTCCATCCCACGAATTTTAAAGGCGAGACTGCGGCCTTGGTCCACAGTCAGCGGCCTGTCCAAGACAGTCCCGCTTCAGTTCCCTCCTCCGGCGCTGGTGGTTCACACAGACGCCTTATTAAGCGGCTGGGGAGGGTATTCGCCAAAACAAAAGTACAAGGAACATGGTCTACAATGTTTCAACAGTTCCATATAAACACCTTGGAAGCTATGGCGGTATTTCTAACCTTAAAGAAAATCCGCCCCCCCCAGCCGGATTCACATCAGGCTGGTGTTGGACAGCGCCGTGGTAGTTCATTGCATCAACAGGGCGGCTCCAAATCAGGTCACAGTAAACCAGGTGATGGTAGGTATTTTCTCCCTGGCGAACAAGCACAGCTGGCATCTGTCAGCCACCCACCTAGCGGGGTGCGGAACGTGGTGGTGGATTCCCTGTCCAGAACCACTCCGTTGGAGACGGAGTGGTCTCTGGACAGAGAGTCTTTCAATTGGATTTGCCGGGTTCCGGGACTCCAAATGGATCTGTTCGCGACGGAGAGCAACTACAAGCTTCCCTGTTATGTGGCCCCGAACCTGGACCCTCAGGCTTATGCCACGGACGCAATGACCATAGACTGGAACAATTCGGAGAAGATATACTTGTTTCCCCCAATAAACATGTTGTTGAAAGTACTGCACAAACTCAGGTCATTCAAAGGTCAACTGGCCCTGATAGCCCCTTATTGGCCGAAGAGCAACTGGTTCCTCTGCTTCAGGAACTCAAGTTATGGAGTCATTGGATTCCCAGTCCCAGATTGACCCAAGTAGTACAAACCAAGACTGTGTCAGCTTCCTTAAAAATTCAGAATGCCCTAGTTTTATGGACTTTGTAAAGTTCGCTGCTCAAAAGGGAGCAAACATTGACCCCGTTAACACTCTGTTTTTAGAATCAGATAAGAGAGATTCTACTCTCAGACAATATGACTCAGCAGTCAAAAGTTAGCTTCCTTTTTGAAGGCATCTGAAGCTCAAACTATGACTACTAACCTAGCGAGTTACCTTCTTTAGATCATTGTTTGAAAAGGGCCTGCCCGGCCACTATTACCACAGCTAAGTCAGCCTTGAAGAAGGTATTTTTATATGGTTTTAAAATTGACCTTACAGATTTTTACTTTTCATCTATCCCTAGAGCATGCGCTCGTCTGAGACCCGTATCGCGCCCACATTCTGTTACGTGGTTCCTCAATGATATTCTTAAGTTAGCATCTGAGATTGACAACTCACAATGCTCTTATTTGGATCTGTTAAGGAAAACCTTATTTCTGATTAGCTTGGCTTCAGGTGCCAGAATTTCAGAGCTGTCGGCTCTCTCTAGAGGTGATGATTTTGTTAGTTTCCTCCCGTCCGGAGAAGTCCCCTTTCTCCTGACCATAGATTTTTAGCTAAAAACGAGGACCCTCAAGACAGGTGGTCCCCTTGGAAGGTGGTGCCTCTTCCACAGGACCAGTCCTTATGCCCAGTCTATACCTTGAAGTCTTACCTTTTAAGAACTCCACAGTGTAAGTTGGGTCCTCTTTTTATCAGAGAGAAAGGTGGAACTCTTTCGTTGAATGCTATAAGACAGCAAATTCTGTATTTTATTAAACAAGCCAACCCGGATTCAGTCCCTAAGGTTCATGATATCCGTGCAGTAGCTACTTCCACTAATTATTTTCATAATATGGATTTTGCCGAACTTACCAAATATACGGGATGGAAATCACCTCTAGTGTTTAAACGCCATTATGTAAAATCACTTGAAGCCCTAAAATTTTCAGCAGTGGCTGTGGGGAGTGTCATTCCCCTACCTTGATTATCCTTTATCCTTCTCCCTTTCCCCCCGCCCGCCTGCCTCATTTACTTCTCTGCCTGCCCTTCTGGATCGATCATGCCTCACTGCCTTGCTCCTCATAATTGATATTATTATTGCCTTTATTATTATCTGTTTTGGTGACTGTATTTTGACATGCTGTGATTTTGGATTGTCTTAGGGGTACTGGGCTGTTTTTATTTTGCTCCATGTACCCCATAAATTTTCTCTTGTTGTAAATGTCTCTCTTGTTCTTAGACATAAGTTTATATTTACTCCTTAATGTTGTAATTTTTGTATTATTGGATGTATTTTGCCTACTATATTTGCATTGTGTACCTATTTTTGTATTCTACTTTTAAGGTTGTATTAATGTACTTACCTGTTACTAATCATATTTTCATGTGGAGAGATATTCTAATTAAACCCTTTTTCATAGCCTGTGTTTTTGTTCAGATCACCTTGTCTTTTTTTCTGTAGTTTGCAGTCTTGGCATGATTCTCTATCACTATTTCACCGGCTGACACGGGGCTGGACTCAGAAAAGGATTTTGACAAAGGAAAAATCTATTTCTGAGGAAGGCCCCGTGTCACCCGGTGACCCTCCCTAAGTTGTTTCGCCCCTACTTGCACATGCCAAGCCTGGGGTGGTGCTAGTCTGGAATGAGTGTAGATGGCGCTGGAGTCGGCCTGGCGGGCGGATGAGCGTGGGGGCTGGAACGGCTCACCGCTCTTTTCGAGGGGTTTTGACATGGGGATGTCTGTCGAGTGTGGCTCTGTGGTTGTGATCCTTTCACTCACCCTTGGTTATACCGACGTCTCCATTGTGGAAGACGCTCGATCTGGAGGTAGTAACCCCAGCATTCCTGAAAGCTCTTTTTTCTCTGGTATATCTAGCATTTTATACCTAGAAATTCGTGTTAGTATGGAATTTCACCGGGTGACACGGGGCCTTCCTCAGAAATAGATTTTTCCTTTGTCAAAATCCCTTTATTATTATTATTATTTGAAAATTAGTGCAGCGAACCCCCCAGATTCGCGTTTTCAAGATTCGTGGGCTTGCGTATTCACGGATTTCTCTTTGGAACGTATCTACCAGTTATTTGCAGAAAATTTGCATATTCGTGGTATTTTTTACTGAAAAATATTCACTGAATACTGTATTTTCATCTCATTTTCATGACTGAATGCACTTTTTGTGATAAAACTATTAAAATACTCAGGTAATGCTTGAGTTACGATAACTCACCTTACGATAATTTGATTTTGCAATGGGGTAAGCAATTAATTGCTTAATACAATACCACAATATTATTTTTAAAACATTTTTAAATTTCATGCGGGCGCAGGCAGCAGCGTAATCAGGCAGCGAGAGAGACCAAATTACTGTGCAATAGACAACTTTTCCTCCATCTCTTTACCTCATCTTCTAGTTAAAAAAGTAAAAGAGAATGATAAAAGTACTGATAATAACGTTATACTCTTGCGTAAATACGTACAACCATAAACAACCAACCAAGAAACTGTTGTTTTGCTTATAACCGAATCGGATAATAACAGCTGTTCACCTGGTATTTCGATCATCGTACGGTAATAAACAATTACCGTACGTTATGGCACAAGTGATGTTAAGTAGAATAGGACTGATATATTTCTACATTATACCCTTATTCGGAATGGATAAAAGATTGGCAAGGAAATATACTGCTAAATTTAAGCTGCAAGTTGTAGCTGAAACTGAAAAAACAATGTTCAAGCTGCTAATGACTATACTGTAAATTATCGTGCATCAGCAACATGGATGAATCTCGATCGTAATTAAAATTGGAGAGAAAGTATTTTAATCAAAGCTACTGTGCATGAAAGAACACATAACTGTTATTTTTACGCCAATAAACAATAAATACGTAAAGCTTGTATTATGATGAATCAAGTGAAAATAGCGAACGGAATCGAATTTTTTTTACACAAAACAAACGCCCCCAAACGGCCATCGTCATCTACTGACGAAAATAATATACAGGTATAAACAAATTTCACAACAAAACGTATTCTAGCTATATTTCGACTTAAAAACACTTCGTAAAACGAAAAATAGCCTTGCCCCTTATAAATAAAGTATCTAGAGATACATTTATGCTAACTAGAAGCAAAAAAAGCACTCTGAACTGCATTAAACATGGCGAAATAAACGCCGCGTAAACATTTCCAAACCAAACGTTGATCACAATGATCGCAGTTTATAATACAAAAGCAATATAAGAACATACAATATTATTGGATAAAGTGAATTAAGACATAACATTTTAAAAGACCCATGGAAAAGTTGCATATTCATTATGTTGACGTTTGTATAATATGATATGTGAATATAGAGTATAATGTAGGCTACGCTACCATGTATGTAAACAACATACCATAGTGTAGACTAAGCTAATTCTTGTTTGTTATTTAATTTCTCTTTGTATTGAATTATCATAAGTCACTTTGCATGAACCCCCAGAATTAGCTGTATTAATAATTACTATACCATGTATGTAAAAGAGTATATTTTATAGTGTAAGCTAGGCTACCATATATGTATACAGTACATGGCACAGAATACCCTAGTGTAGGCTATGCTGTGTTCGAGATACGTTTTGGTATTTCTTAAGTTTTTTCCAACAAACTATGGCTTTTTTTTTAACCTAATCCCATTGTAAGTAGGAAAATACCTGTATAAGCATTTTTAGTGTGTTTTGTGTGTGTTTGAACTATCAAAATAGGCAGTTCTAAGTGTTTTTAGAAGGGTTCTAAGTATTGACTGGTTTTAGTGCGGTAAGCATCCCCCGCGAGTACGGGGTGTTTGCTGTACTTATTATTAGGTAAAAAGTTTATTTATTATACAAAACAAGTAAACATATACATGTACCATAAAAATTCTCTTATCTCAGTAAAAAGAGAGAGAGAGAGAGAGAGAGAGAGAGAGAGAGAGAGAGAGAGAGAGAGAGAGAGAGAGAAACCTTACAGACCTTACAGTTCGCTCGGGTTGCCCCAGGTCCCTAAGTGTGAGGCACTTCTGATGTCTACCAGAGAATTGCTAATTCATCTTCCAGTATATTTTGCATCTTCCAATCTTGGATGGTCTGGGATGCATCTTTGATATTTGTTGAGCTTATTCTTAAACACATCTACGCTCACTCCTGATGTGTTCCTCAGATGAGCTGGTAACGCATTGAATAGACTCTGCATTATCGATGCTGGTGCATGGTGGATTAATGTCCTTTGTGCTTTTCTTAGTTTTCCTGGTATAGTTTTGGGCACTATTAATCTGCCTCTGCTTGCTCTTTCTGATATTTTTAGCTCCATGATGTTTTCGGTAATTCCTTCTATCAGTTTCCATGCCTGTATTATCATGTAGCATTCTCTTCTCCTTTCAAAACTATATAAATCTAAGAATTGTAGTCTTTCCCAGTAGTCAAGGTCCTTCTGTAAAGAACCTTTGTACACTCTCTATTTGTGCAATATCCTTTTGGTAGTGTGGGTACCATATTATATTGCAATATTCAAGTGGACTTCGTACATACGTTTTATAAAGCATAATCATGTGTACGGCTTTTCTTATTTTGAAGTGCCGGAATAAAATTCCCATTTTTGCTTTGCATTTTGCCAATAGTATTGCTATTTTATCATTGCATAACATATTCCTATTCAACATCACACCAAGGTCTTTAACTGCTTCCTTATTTGTGATTGTCTCATTATTAGGTCCTCTATATGCATATAGCATTCCTTCTTTATCACTGTAATTTATTGATTCAAATTTATCAGAGTTAAATACCATCCTATTTACCTCTGTTTATTCATATACTTTGTTTAGGTCTCTTTGTAGTGAGTTCCTATCTTCATCACAAGTAATTTCTCTACTTATTCTTGTGTCATCGCGAAACTTCTCACTACTTAGTCCTTAACATTACTGTCTATGTCTGCAATCATAATAGCAAACAGCAATGCAGCTAACACCATACCTTGTGGCACCCCGGATATTACCTTAGCTTCATCCGATTTCTTGTCATTTGCAATCACTATCTGTTTTCTGTTTTGCAAAAATTCTTTTTCCATCTTCCTACTTTGTCCACAATATTATGTTTTTTAATTTTTTTCACTAATATATTATGGTCTACCTTGTCAAAAGCTTTTGCAAAGTCTAGGCAAACCACATCTGTATCTTTTTCGTTTATCATATTTTTGTATATGCTTTCATGGTGGACTAACAGTTGGGTTTGTGTATTTTTTCCGGGTACAAAACCATGTTGTCGTATATTAAACAAACTATTTTTCCTTAAATGTTTCATTATATTTTTCTTCATTACCCTTTCATACACTTAAATAATATGAGATGTCAGACTCACAGACCTATAATTACTTGCCTCTAGTCTTGATCCACTCTTGAAAATAGGGGTAATATATGCTAATTTATGCTCATCATAAATCTTGCCTGTATCTACACTTTGTCTTAATAGTATTGCGAGCGGCTTTGCGATTGAATGAACCACTTTCTTAAACAAAATGGCAGGGACGCCATCTGGTCCTGCTGCTGATCCATTTTTAATTTCATTAATAGCCTGGACAATATCGGCTTCATTAATATCTATGTCCGATAAATATTCACTATTTTCATCTCTTATTTCTGTATCATTGTCTTCATTATCAATTCTAGGTGTAAATTCACTCTTATATCTTTCTGCTAATATGTTACATATTTCCTTTTTTTCATACGTTAATTGCCCTCCAGTTCTTAGAGGGTATATTTATACTCTTCTTTTATTCATCTTTTTTGTATATGATTAAAAAATTTGGGGGTTTTGCTTGATATTTTGTAGGGTCTTTTCTTCTAGGTCCCATTTTTAATTTTCTTTTGATTGTATAATCTTTTGTTCTGCATTTTCTAATTTACTCTTTAGTTCCATCACTTTCCATGCATTCTTTTCTTTTGCAAGAGCTTTTTTCCACTTTCTAATTTTCTGTCTCTTGATATGCATGACTGATGTTTACTTTTCTTCTTCGATATATATTTATCCACTATTTTCTCTAATATTTCATATAATATTTCCGTATTTACGTGTACGTTATCACTTGCGAATATGTTTTCCCAGTCTTTGTTTAATTCTTCATTTATTTCTGACCATTTTATATTCTTACTATAGAAATTGTATTTTCCATATCCTTTCCATTTTTTCGTCTCTTGCTTATCTCTGTTTTCACTTGCTTTGGAAGGGACTGTTAATTCTTTGACATTTTGGTCTGAAATACTCATATTATATACTATTGTATCTTTTAACATAATTCACCTCGTTCACAAATACTAGGTCTAAAATATTATCCTTTCTTGTTGGGAGGTGATTTATTTGCTGAATGTTATGCTCTAGTAGCATATCTAATAGCTTTTCAAATTGCCTCTTATCTTCTGCACTACTATTACTCTCTTTTTTATATGTATAAATACAACCACAATCTATTTTTTCTTTCCAATCTACGAAAGGAAAGTTAAAGTCTCCAGATAGGAGTATATTCCACTCTTTGTGATTTCTACATATATCATCTATTTTGTCTATTATTATGTCAAACTCTTTAGTTTTAGGGGGTCTGTATATTACGATGTTTACTAATTTTTCAAACTCAAATTCTACTTCTATTAATTCACGTTCTGTGTTACTGTATCTCACAGATTTTTCGTTGATTTACGTCTCTCCCGTATATTGCGGGTCCCCCTTGATTCCTATTTTTTCTATTTGATCTATAAGTTTGGAAACCCTTTATCTGATCATCATTACCAGTCTCTTGTGAGTACCAGGTTTCACTTATATCATTATATCTATTTTTTCAGTTTGGGTTAGTTCTTCTAAGAACTCTATCTTTTTGAGTTACTCGAAACCAAACCCTGCGCATTCATCACTATGATGGTTTGCGTGTTATCCCCATTATCTAATATGGGTAATAATAAGGATTTTCCCACGTCTCTTTCCTGTTCTGATATGCTGTTCTTTTCTTCATTTCCATAACTTCGGACATTAAAAAATCCAACTTTTCCAATTTATTTGATCTTCCATCTTCATATTTATTCATGTTGTGTTTGTACCTGCATCTTTCACCATATCTGCACCATCCCTTTGCATCGTAGATACATTGCTTCCTTGCACTGTACCTGGGTGCTGATGCCTCATATCGCGATGCTGACATTTCATAATGTGGTGTTGGCTTGCTTTTTTTCCCTCATCTCATACTCTTTATTCCTTTCTTTATATGTTTCATTTTTACCTTGATTTTTGATATGCATTTGATTTTGATTTTCGTTCTTCATGGCTACAGGATGCACATACGTACATTTTTTGTTGAATCTCCACCCTTTTCCTTGTCTCAAGTTTCTGCATATTTTTGTATGTAGATCGCTGCATTCAACCTCATAGCCGTCTAGATATGCACATTTGCCATAAATCTCATAGTTGTGACATATCTTGGGATGATTGTAGTGCCATCTTTTACCGAGTCTGCAATTCCCTCTTTTCAAAAGAGTGCAGACTATGTCTTTCTTTTCTTTTTTCTTGCTCTTTCCCGTCACTATGTAGCAGTCCCCGGTTATCGGTGGGGTTCCGTTTCTGAGGGTGTGATAATAACCGAAAATTGCCGTTAACCGAAAATCGGCGATTTCGGCGCTTTTTCGGCAATTTTCGTGGGTTATTGGCACCTCTGTTAGGTATGTATTGGCGCCAATACCCAATTATCGGCGCTGATAAACGGAAATCGGCAATTTTCGGCCCCGAAAATTGCCAATTTTCGTCGCTAGACAAGCGCCATAAAACCAAATTGCTGTTAACGAGCCTGCCATTAACCAGGGACTGCCTGTATATATGGGTACAACCTCTTTGGGATTTTCTTTTGGGTTGTCATTTCATAGTTTATTTCTTCATATGCATGCTGTTGTATTGCCTCATATGTAGAGTCTGTGAGTTTCTCTGAATCCATACTCTTATCCTGTTCTTTGTTTTCATTGTTGTTTTCTATCTCTTCAATCATATTTTCTTCTTCTGTTTTGTTTTCCTCTTCTTCCCCTTCCTCATTTTCTTCATCCTCAACTATTTATACATTAAGTCTTGGCTTAATAACATTGTCTATCCATATTAGACATGTTGAGCAAAATACTTTTGTGTCCTTTTTTTTTTATTTTGCTGTACTTCTGCGCATGTAGGGTGAGTTGGTACATGGCATGCACAGCATTTCCTTATCAGGTTTTGTGAATTTACAATGCTATACCACACATTACATGGATTGCATGCTTTAGGCATTTGTTTTCCTATTGCATCAATCAGTATATTCACCATATTCACCTTGTTCATTTTCTTTGTTGGAATGTGTTGATTGATGTAAATTTTCTTTATAAGTCTCTTGGTCACTTGAACTTTCCTTGGTATTCCTTCAGTTATTTTCATTTTGTTTTCTGCTGACTTGTTCCAGCTTGAAGGATCATATCCTTTCACTATGTCTGAGAGAGAGAGCGAGAAATTATTACTTTTATTAATTAATGTTATTCTATTTACACATTAAATCTTGAAAACTTATAAATTACATAAAAAATTAAACATAAACACTTTTGCAGGGTTACTCAGTACAGTATTCGCAAATGTTATCGTGTCTGTGAAAAACTCGTGTATGATAGTTAGTTAGGCTCCAATGAAAAGTTTGTGTGCCTGTGAATTTGCGCAACTTTAATTGCGCAAGTTTGGAGTACAGTATTACTCTAAACGCAAATTATGGTATAGTGTATATTTTTTAGTTTCACAGAATGTTTTTGTTGGAAATGAATTGTGCTTGTGTATTTATGGAGCAAGCTTCAATTCTGAAATCTGAAAAAATCCAAATACTGAAACTTGGCGCTGTTCTCATAGCCGCTTAAGAACTAATGGCAGCTGATTCAAAAATGTTCTGGAATATGGGAGTTCCCAGACCACGGAATTCCGGAATTTGGAGGTTGGACTGTACTTGCTGTTGTTTCAGCCAGTGTCTTGCATGTAGTAGTAAGTGGTTGTTAATTATAAGAAATAGTAATGAATTCTTAGACAATCCACAAGTTTGGTAAGCCTGGTTGAATTTATGAAGATTCACATTTAACCTAATGAACTTCTGCTTCTAAGCCTGTTTATTAGATAAAAGCTAACTTAGATTTAATATGCATTATTGATCGTAATTACTAAAACTAAGACAAGCGTAGAAAGCCTAGCTTAGTATAATCTACCAAAAAAGAAACACATGTTAAGGATAGCCTCGTGTAATCCACCGAAAATGCTCTCACACTATATATAATATATATAATGAATCATGTTTTGGGACAACATTTTAAAGATCACATAGTACACGAGATCTCATAATGCACGAGATAGGATGATACATGGGTATATACTTAAAATATAGTTTTTTTGATGCTGTATTTTTTTAGTTTCACAGAATGTTTTCATTGGAAATGAACTATGCTGGTGTATTTACAGAACAAGCTTCTCCAAAATCTGAAAAAAAAAACTAAAATATATTAAGTAAGCTTTTCTGAAATGGAAATAAGTGAACTGAAAAACTTGTACAGATTTCGGAATAACATTTTGGCATAAACTGCCCAGTTATGTTGCGACAGAACTTTTCTGGCCCATCAGTGTCTCAGTCTGTGTGCATGTGTGTATATACACCAAGTATGCCTGTGTGTATATGTACATGTATGCTTCATGTTGATGTACTTACAGTATACATTTGCTATTTATATGGTATGGCATACAAAAATTTATGAATCCTTACTTGTCCAAAACTCATGAGTCAACTTGGCCAGTAAATCATTTTGCAAGACATTAACTTTATGCACAGTGCAAAAGAGAGAGAGAGAGAGAGAGAGAGAGAGAGAGAGAGAGAGAGAGAAACATTCTGCATTGTACTAATAAACTCCTGTACATACCTGTAACACATGCACACACATCTTCCTCTCCCCTATAATTTTTCTTTTTCTTTTCGTTGTGTTTTGTCATAAAATTTTGAAAAACAATAAAAATCATAATGCTAGGTCATCCCTTCCAATCCAGGGTAATGTGCATATAGTGCTAAACACCAAACAGTGGGGAACATATGTAACTGTTAATGGTTCACAACCATAAACACCTTCAAAGCAGTGTCAGGGAACACTTACAGCATTTCCACATCACTACTGTAAATATTAAGCTGTTACATGAAGGGAGAGAGAAAGAGCATTTGATATCACATTCTTAAAAAACACACACACACACACACACACACACACACATTCCCTCTCTCCCCTATCATTTCTCATATTTTATTTTTTTGGTGTTTTGTCAGGATTTTCACTGCATATTTAGTCAATAAATAAATGTGAGAGAAGTGTGCTGTTTTCCATTTATTACACACTGTAACAATATACAGCTGTGCACAATTGTGTGTGAACAAAATGCATGAATTGAGGCAGTATCTAAGGCAGACTGACAGGTCCTGTGAATGAGGTTGGAGCGTGGATCAAAAACTGATTGCTTTAATAAATTAGACAACTGCTTCAAACTGACTATCTGAGGGTGATGCAGTGCCTTCATTCCATCGTAATGCTGATCATGAACCCCAGTAAACTGTTTGTTAATTGTCAGTACCGTAACGAGAAAATATTTGAGTTGCATAATGTTAGTCACTTCACGGAAAATTCATTTATAAATTCCCTTTCTTGATCTGTAACTATCACTTGC
The DNA here is from genome assembly GCF_040412425.1 of Macrobrachium rosenbergii. NCBI lineage: Eukaryota > Metazoa > Arthropoda > Malacostraca > Decapoda > Palaemonidae > Macrobrachium > Macrobrachium rosenbergii. Next base: position 44,006,932 of record NC_089781.1, read on the forward strand.
GGACATGAAAGTTTAGTAATGAAAAAGTATAATGCCTGAGCACTGAGACAGCAGATGTATTGTACATGGTAAACATATGGTTATACTGCATAAATGCATACACAAGCACACAGTTGTTTAGTCATAGGCCCCTTGGGAAATGGCTAACCACATCTATATGTACATGATTAAATTTGGAAGGGACCACAGACCATTGCCAGGCTTCAAGTTTTTCATTTTTATGATTGCATACACAGTTGCAGGCATGATGCCTGGCAGTGTAATCAGTCACTGTCTTTTTCATCCATAAGCTGATTTCAAAGGTTAGTGGGCAGGAGTCATCTGCCTCACAAATGAATGTCAGTTTATTCTCAAGGTTACCAGGATGAGAGCCACAATTGGCATGTTCTCTTGGCTCTGGGTAACTAGGCCATTTTGTCCCAACTTAAGCTATTCTCTTCATTTTTCATTCCATGTCATGGCACCAGCAACTGGATTTTTAGCAAGGCTATCAGCCTTATTTGCTTATTCCCCTATGTTCTGAAACCCAACATTGTCGAACTATAACAGTCTCTCTCTCCAACAGTTTTGTCAGGCAGTTAAGTCCCCCTCTTTAAATCATGCAGAGGGTGTTATGATTTTAGTTTCTGGATATGTTGACCCAAAAGGAAATACTGATGCCTTCCAAACTCACTGCCTCTAAGTCAGAAGTACTATAATTTTTTGGAGCCCCCTTTAGTGCTCAATATGCATAACAAACAGATCTTTCCCACCCATCACTATCAGTTTATGATAAAACACCCTTAGTTGTAATATTACTGGCATTTGCAGTTGCTAAAAAGAGCCAGTCAAAATAAGGATACATCTAGAGTGCAGTGTTTGTCAGAGCCACTTTTTAATTATTAAAAGCTAATTGCTACGGGTTGAATTATTAAAAGCTAATTGTCCTACGGGTTGAATTATTAGAAGCTAATTGTCCTACGGGCCCCTATGTATTCACCGTTTCTCCCCTTAACTTATCTAATGGCTGAGCAATTTGACCAAAATCCCAAATAAGTTTTATGATACCACACAGTCTCCATAAAACTTACCACTTCCTTCCTTGTGGCTGGGCATGGGAAATCCCAATTAGTTTTTATTTTATCTGGAAAAGGCCAAATTCCCTTGGGGTACTATTTGTATGGCTGTTGAAAAAACTTACACTTTCAGATTGAGTTTCATTCTGTAGTGCTTTAATGCCTCTATTACTTAAATCAAATTCATTATATGCTCTTTTGTCATCCTCCCTGTGACTATAATGACCAGACTGACATCATTACTGTGAAAAATGACCAGTTACATTTTTAACACCAAAGGGCAGATACCAATATTCATATAACCAATCATTTGCAATGAAGGATGGTTTTCTCTACTGTTAAGCATTTATATGTATCAGTAAACCTATTTTATGTAGATGGTGTTTGTAGAATATTGTGGGTATTCTTTTATTTGGTCATTTCTACAATACAATTCAGTAAGATTAGCATTTTTAATGGGCCAAGAATTCAGATGTAGTAACCATTTCAATCTTATGGATAATATGAAAAAATTTCACTTTACAGCTGGGAAGTGGTGATGACTGTTGCAACAAGTACTGGCCAGAGGATGACGAAACTTATGAACACATCTCAGTTAAGCTGATATCTAGTGAAAGCTACCCAAAATATTCTTGTCGGACCTTCCTACTGACAAACACGAAGGTAAATATTTATCATTATACTATCTTGTAACTGATTTAACTTAAGAAAATTGTTTTTTCTTGTAGCTTCAGTGGTATGGTTTTGCATATTATACTAGCTCTCATCATTTTTAGTTATGCAGATACACGCACACACATATGTGTGTATATATATATATATATATATATATATATATATATATATATATATATATATATATATATATATATATATATATATATATATATATATATATATATATATATATATATATATATATATATATATATATATATATATATATATATATATATATATATATATATATATATATATATATATATATATATATATATATATATATATATATATATATATATATATATATATATATATATATATATATATATATTTTTTTTTTATAGCATAGCCACTGTTCATCTTCAAAGAAGTCATTTATGGACCCACCAGGGGCTCCATAAGACAGACCAACCAATATCAAAGAATTCTCTCATAGTGGGTCTTGGCCAGAATAGAGCCTTTTGACATGATTATGGAAATTGACTCTAGGCAGGAGGCCTGTATCCCCAACATACAGCAAATACCTTGGTTTTTTCATTCACCCTTCTCGCATAGATGTGGTATTAGTGCATAAGTTGCCAAGTTCACTATTCCGCTTAGGTCTGCCAATGGTAAAACACCAAGTTGGTGTAGTACTCTTAAGTATCCTACCTGCTCGTAGTGCTTTGACAGCAAGGTGTTATCAGTCCAATTTATCCTGTGAGAGTTTTCACTTGAATGAATATTGCATTGGATATTTGCTCAGTTTTGACAGAATACTTATGCTGTTTAATTCGTACATCTAAATCTTTCCTTGATTGGCCAATATAAAAAGAGGGGCAGTCCAAGCATGTGGAATTTTATACAGTATATTGTGTTGTTGCTTTCCTTGGGTTATTTTTTATTAACATTCCTTTTAGTGTGTTATTATAGAAAAAACCAGTTGGCATTAAAAGATTTCAACAGTGATTATATGGTTTCAAAACCACTAAAGTAAGGCAAGCTAAGAATGTTCTTAGGGGTTTCCTTCACCATGTTACTTTAACTATAAAACTTTTTATAAGATTTATTATTGCAATTATCTAGTATATATGAAGGATAACATAAATCTGCCCCAATTTTTCTTTTATATTCGATTTCTTGATCCAAATACTGGGGACTGACAATGTGCAATGCTCGTAAAAACTTAGAAGAAAAAATTGATATTTTGATATTAAGGTGGTGGCCTGAATAAAAATGGACATAAGTTGTTAGTTTGTTTTCTATAAATACTGGATTAGCATTGAAATGGTTCTGTATGTATTAAAACATCTAAGAAAGGGAGGCAATTGTCTTTTTCTAATTCTAAAGTAAACTTAATGGATAGTTCTGGTTAATGGATAGTACCTGGTTATTCAAATTAGAGAGTAAATCATTTACATCAATTCCAGCTTATCTGTACCACTTTAAAGGAGTATATATGATATTAGCTAAATATCGTTTTTCAAAGAATTCCATATACAAGTTTGAGAGGGGTGGGGGTAAAGTGTCGCCCATCACCATACCAAATATTTGGTGGTAGAATTCACCATTGAATATAAACTTAGTGTCTCACATGCACAACCTAGTGAGTGAAATAATATGACTTACAGGTAGAGGTAGTTCATGATGGATTAGTTCATTACTAAGATACTCTAAAATAGAATGTATAGGGACTTTAGTAAGAAGAGAGCTAACATCAAAACTAACAGATCTATCAGTGGGGCAAAAAGTGATTTTGCTTAATTTATCAACTAAATCTAGAGAATCATATATGTGGGAATCAGAGATAGTTCCAAGCAACGGGGACAAGAGCTTAGTAATATATTCCGAAAGTTTATATGATATTGAGCCAACATTACTGATAACAGGCCACATAGGATTATTTTCTTGTGCGTTTTTACTAATCCATATGAGTAAGGTAACAAGGGAAATTTTACTGACAACTGACGTATTAGGTCTTTTTTTATCTTTAAGGATTTTTTTTCACTGTGCTGTTGAATTTTTTATGACTTGATCAAGGGGATTTTTTGTTAGGTTTTTGTAAGTCGTATCATCATCAAGTGGCGCTTGCAGACGTGATATGTAGTCAGCTTTATCTAAAATTACAATACTGTTCGACTTATCAGCTTTTGTGATGTGGATTGTATTGTCTTTTTTAAGATCGGTCAAACTTTTCATATAGTGAGCAGGGAAATTACTTTCATGGCTTAACATTGGCAGCTCCATAAACAATACCTTTAAGTATGTCAACATGATTTTGAGGAAGGTCGCAATATTTTTCGAATTTATGTAGGGATGAAGCAATCTTTCCTTCGTGGCATTGCCTTTATTTTGTATGTTCAATGCATTCCATATTTTTGTGATTCATTTAGCCATAATGAGGGCCATGTTTACTTTCGCTATCCTTTTTCCTCTTTTGAGAAGCATAACGTTACCTTCTCCAAGTCTTTTGGGTGCACGTTCAACCAGAATTCAACTAAAGTTCCTGAAGAAGTGCCTGTCTGAACAAGTGCTCCGTAAGTCCTTGCTACCACGCCGTCTAAGGAGATAAGACTACCACCCTTTCAATGAGTTCGGTGCCATGATGTTAAAACGCCACATAGCAGCCGCTAAGCAAGAAGAGAAGGAAAAATTTAAGGAATTAGAAAAAGCCAGAATTTCATTCAACCATTCTGTCCCGGCTGATTGTAAGGACTCGCTGCGACAAGAAATTTATGGAAAACTTCGTAGGATTACAGATGCCCTAACAAGGAAACTGGACAGAAAACTAAAAAATTTTATAGAAAGCAGTGACTGGACTAATAGTGCATATAATGATTGTGTTGTAAACTTATCAGATAAACAAATAAGTGAAAATGTTGTGAGTGCACTCGGATATGGTTTAGCCTTCTTAAAGGTATTGTGTATGGAGCTGCCAATGTTAGTCATGAAAGTAATTTCCCTGCTCGCTATGAGAAAAGTTTGATCTTAAAAAAGACAATACAATCCACATCACAAAAGCTGATAAGTCGAACAATATTGTAATTTTAGATAAAGCTGACTTACATATCATGTATGCAAGCCCTACTGGATGATGATCAACTTAGAAAAACTAACAAGAAATCTCCTTGATCAAGTCATAAAAAATTTCAATAGCACAGTGAAAAAAATCCTTAAAGATAAAAAAGAACTAATAGGTATAGGTCAGTTGTCAGTAAAATTTCCCTCATTACCTTACTTGTGCGGATGAGTAGAAACACATAATGAAAATAATCCTATTTGGCCTATTATCAGTACTGTTGGCTCAGTATCATATAAACTATCAAAATACATTACCAAGCTCTTGTCCCTGTTGCTTGGAATTATCTCCAATTCTCACATATATAATTCTCTAGAATAATTGATAAATTAAGCAAAATCACTTTTTGCCCAGTGATAGATTTGTTAGTTTTGATGTTTGTTCTCTTTTCACTAAAATCTCTATAGATTCCATTTTAGAGTATCTTAGTAATCTAACTAATCCAAGTCATGAATGACTTACATATAATATATATATATATATATATATATATATATATATATATATATATATATATATATATATATATATATATATATATATATATATACACATACAGTAGAACCTTGGTTCTCAACGCTAATTGTTCCAGAAGAAGTGTCGAGATTCGATTTTGTCGAATTCTGAGTTAATTTCTCCCATAAGAAATAACTGAAAATGGATTAATCCATTCCTGACCACCAGTCATTACCCCAACCTTGCCTTTTTATACAAAAACTTTACACAAATTACAATTAAATAGGTTCAGAGTTGAATAACTTACAGTATCAGAAGCACTTTTACATTTTTAAATGCATACTGTATCAAAAAGTTGGCCTATGACCATGCGCCATATTACCGATGATATACCGAGAGCCATAGGCTAGGCTAAGTAGCCTATAGGCACTACCAGAATGTACTGTAACAGGTACACATGAAAACTGTTGTTAATAATGATAACATTGTAAAACAAGCCATATTATCACATGAAATTAATAATACAGTATTTATAAACCGAATTACTGTATGTCTGTTATCATAAAATTAAGAAAAATTTCGAAATTATGTCGAACTCGGCAGCCTGTGGCAGATATAAACAAACCATAGCGCCGCCCTGGTGGTGTACACCATCGCGTACTAATTACATAAACATTCTGAATGTTTATGCAGATATAAACAAACCATATTGCCAGGCGCCCTGGATTATAGCGCGCGCCTGGTGGTGTATCGCGGTACTAATTACATAAACATTCAGAATGTTTATGTAATTAGTACCGCGATACACCACCTGGTGGTGTATCGCGTACTAATTACATATGGTTTGTTTATATCTGCCACAGGCTGCCGAGTTCCGACATAATTCTCGAAATTTTTCTTAATTTTATGATAACAGACATACAGTAATTCGGTTTATAAATACTGTATTATTAATTTCATGTGATATGGCTTGTTTTTCAACAGCAGCAGCAGCAGCATGTGTGGGCTTTAAATGCTTTTAAATAAGCATGGGAAGAACACCACCAACAACGCCAACTAGCGGCAGCTGCCCGAAACTTTTTTTTTACAAACATCATATGATTCATCGGGTCGGATTCCGGTTTGTTGTTTGAACTCCGACGCAAAATTTACTCAACATTTCGTGTTGAAATCCGATTATTTCGAGTTCTAGTACAGTCGAGGACCGGGGTTCTACTGTATATAATACACAGGCAGTCTCCAGTTTGCGATGGGGGTTCCGTTATGACGCCAGGTTGCAAGGCGAAAATCATTATAAACCCAAATAATCTTCGAAAATTGTAAGAAAACCTTACTTCTAATCCTTTGAGTATCTTTTGGGTATCTTGAAAATGACGTACCCTGCATTTTTATTGCCTTTCATAAAAATCCTCCAAAATTTTAGAGAGAGAGAGAGAGAGAGAGAGAGAGAGAGAGAGAGAGAGAGAGAGAGAGAGAGAGAGAGAGAGAGAGAGAGAGAGAGAGAGAGAGAGAGAGAGAGAGAGAGAGAGAGAGAGAGAGAGAGAGAGAGAGAGAGAGAGAGAGAGAGAGAGAGAGAGAGAGAGAGAGAGAGAGAGAGAGAGAGAGAGAGAGAGAGAGAGAGAGAGAGAGAGAGAGAGAGAGAGAGAGAGAGAGAGAGAGAGAGAGAGTATATTGCTCTATAGAAAAATCGAGAATCATAAGAAAACCTTTCTTTTAATCCTTTGGGTGTCTTGTAAACAACGAATCCAGCATTTTTATTATTAAGCTTTTCATAATAAAAACCCTCCAAATATTAACCATTCAGCTGGTTTGGATGCATATTTCTTCCAATCGGCGTCGGTTGTACTTTTAATCCTTTGGGTGTCTTGAAAACAATAAATCCTGCATTTTTATTGATTTTTTCATTAAAAAAACCCTCCAAATATTGACTATTTCTGCTGTTTTGATTGCATATTTCTTCCGATCGTTGTCGGACTGGCTTCGTCGGAAATAACGTTGAAAATCGCAAGAAAACCTTACTTTTAATCCTTTGGGTGTCTTGAAAACAATGTATCCTACATTTATATTGAGTTTTTCAACAGAAAAACCTCCAAAATTAGACCATTCTGCCATTCTGGAGACATATTTCTTCCGTACAATCAGCATTGTAAACCTGGAACATGCGTTGTAACCCAGGAAAAAAATTTTTTTATGAATATACTTCAAAAGCGTCGTAAACTCGGAACGTCATAAGCCGGGCCCGTCGTAACCTGGAGGCTGTCTGTATATACTGTATATATATACTATATATATATATATATATATATACTGTAATATATATATACTGTATATAAAGCTTTATACAATAAATATAAATATATATATACTGTATATAAAGCTTTATACAATTTTGACAAAGGAAAAATCTATTTCTGGGGGAAGACCTGTGTCACCCGGTGAAATTACCATCTAGCACATATTTCTAGGTAAATTTATTGCTAAACATACCAGAGAAAAGCTAAATGCAATGCTGGGGTTACTACCCCCAGTGCGAGCTCCATAAAATGGAGTCATATATAGGAAAGGGTGAGTGTTGTCACTAACACAGGCCTCTGCCCTGTAGAGATATCCAATCTCAAAATCCCCAAAAGCGATGTTCGTTACAAAGCCCGCACCAGCTCCCCGATTACCAACAACTCAGCTGCCATATTGGCATTCCAGGTTAGCACCTCCCCAAGCTTGGTATTTTACCCAGGGGGGGAAAAAGGAGGAATAGCGGTGGGTCACCGGGTGACACAGGTCTTCCCCCAGAAATAGATTTTTCCTTTGTCAAAATCCCTTTTCTGGGCTTTGACCTGTGTCACCCAGTGAAATCATAGCAGAGAATTAAACATACCAGCTTGGTGAAGCTCTTGAAAACTACTGTGATGGAGAGAAATAAAACTATGATTAAAACTGAGTTTTAATTACCCAAGCAGAAAAAATCTCAATTAAAAAACATGAGAACAACAAGTCAGGGGAACCATGCCCCAAAGCAAACATGTTATACAGTAATTTAGAACATGATTATAAATGACTTAATCACTAACAAAAAGGGACAACAGACAATATGTAACATGGTCAGGAGTCAGGCTGTGAAGCATGCCTGACCCAAGGAAGACGGTAAGGGGAGTAAACGAGGCAGGTAGGCGAGAGGGAAAGTGACAGAATAGTTAGGAATGCGAAGTGTGATCACCAGAGGAAGGGACAATGCTTCCTGCTGCCACAGTGGAAAATTTCAGGGCCTCCAGAGATTTGAGGTAATGGCGTTTGAACACTGAAGGTGATTTCCAACCCGTATATTTTTTGAGATCGTCAAAATTCATATAATGGAAATAATTAGTGGAGGTGGCCACCACCCTGATATCATGAACCTTTGGAACTGAATCTGGGTTAGCTTGTTTAATAAAGTACAAGATTTGTTGTCTGATGGCCTTCAAAGAAATAGTTCCTCCACCTTCCCTAACAAACCTAACAAAAAGAGGGCCTGATGTTATATTAGAGGTTCTGTCTAAATAAGCCTTTAAAGCAGTGACTGGGCATAATGACAGGTCTTGTGGAAGGGGGATAACCTTCCAAGGGGACCATCTATCTTGTGGATCTTCATTCTTAGCAAGAAACTTGAGATCCGGGGCTAACAGAACTTCTCCTGATGGGAGGAAATCGACATGGTTCGGTTCTCTAGATAGAGCGGACAGCTCAGAAATTCTAGCACCTGAAGCCAAGCTAATTAAGAATAAGGTCTTCCTTAACAGACTTGAGAAAGAACATTTCTGATTATCAGTATCTGATGCTAATTTAATAACGTCATTTAAGAACCAGGAAACCATGTGTGGGCGGGTTGCTGGTCTTAAGCGAGCGCATGCTCTAGGAATTGATGAAAAATATGAGTCTGTTAAGTTAATATTAAAGCCATGTAAAAATATCTTTCTTAAAGCTGATTTGGCTGTAGTAATAGTACTAGAGGCTAGACCTTTTTCAAATAATGACCTGAAGAACGAAATTGCAAGGTTCGTGGTCATTTCTTTAGCTTCAGATTCTTTCAGGAATAATGCTAATTTCTTGACTGCTGAGTCGTATTGTCTGAGGGTAGATTCCCTTTTGTCTGATTCTAAGAACAGTGTATTAACAGGGTCAATATTAGCATCTTTCTGAGCTGCGAATTTCATGAAATCCATAAAGCCAGGGCATTTTGAATTCTTGAGGAAGCTGACACAGTCCGAGTTTGTACTATTTGTGTCAATCTTGGTCTGGGGATTTGTATGCACCGGAGTTTCAGGTCTAGAAGAAGAAGAAACCAGTTGCTCTTTGGCCAGTTGGGTGCTACCAGAGCCACATGACCTTTGAATGTCCTGAGCTTGTGTAAAACTTTCATCAACAAGTTTACTGGAGGAAACAGGTAGATCCTCTGCCACGTTCCAATCTATTGACATCGCATCTGTGGAGTGAGCCAGAGGGTCCAGGTTGGGGGCCACATAACATGGAAGTTTGTGGTTGCTTTCTGTGGCAAACAGATCTACCTGGAGACCTGGGACCTGACTGCAAATCCACTCGAATGATGTTTTGTCCAGGGACCATTCCGACTCCAGCGGAGTTGTTCTGGACAGAGAGTCTACAATGACATTCCGGACTCCTGCCAGATGGGTAGCTGACAAATGCCACTGGTGCTTGTTTGCTAGGGAGAATATTGCTATCATTACTTGGTTGATCCGGCTCAACTTGGAGCCTCCTCTGTTTATGCAATGCACCACTACTGCACTGTCCAAAACCAGCCTGATATGGATTAGTCTGGTTGGACGCAGTTTCTTTAGGGTTAGAAAGACTGCCATTGCTTCGAGAATGTTGATATGGAACTGACAGAACATAGTGGACCACATTCCCTGCACTTTTTTGTGTTGAGAATATCCTCCCCACCCGCTCAGAGAAACATCCGTGTGAATTACCAATGCCGGAGAGGGGAACTGGAGCGGTACTGATTTTGACAAGCACTTGACTGTTGTCCAGGGCCGGAGTCTCTTTCTTAACACTGGCGGAATTAGGTACACCTTGTCTCTGAATCTGTTGTTGGCACGTCTCCGCCACACTCTGTTTATGTCTTTCAGTTTGGCTTTCAGGAGCAGATCCGTTACCGAAGCAAACTAAAGGGAACCTAAGACCCTTTCTTGGGTGCGGCGAGAAGCTTTCCTGTTCTTGAGGAATTGCCTGGTTGCTTTGGCTATTTCTCTCCGTTTGACTGGCAGAAGAGACAGTTTGTGTGAGTCCAGGTCCCACTGGATTCCCAACCACTGAAAGCGGGTCTCCGGAACTAGGCGGGATTTCTCCCTGTTTATTTGGAAGCCTAGAGATTCCAGAAAACCGATTACTATGGCTGTTGCTTTCCGACATTCGCTGGCGTTGGATGCCCAGATTATCCAATCGTCCAGGTATGCAGCCAGCATGATCCCCTGTGACCGTAGTTGTTGGACTACTGTATCTGCCAGTTTGGTGAAAATTCTGGGGGCTATGTTGAGCCCGAATGGCATGACTCTGAACGAGTAAGCTTGCTTTCCTAGTCTGAACCCCAGATAAGGAGAGAACCTTCTCGCAACCGGGACGTGATAATAGGCGTCTGAAAGATCTATAGAGGTGGTTACGGCTCCACGGGGAAGTAGGGTCCGAACCTGCGAGATTATAAGCATGCGGAATTTGTCGCATTGAATGTATAAATTGAGATGAGACAAGTCTAGGATTACTCTTTGCTGACTGGAGCCTTTCTTTGGAACGCTGAACAGTCTGCCCAGAAACTTCAGGTGCCTCGCTTTCTTTATAGCCCTCTTTTGGAGCAGGTCCTTCACAAAGTCCTGGAGGGCTTTGGACGGTGACTGATGGAATCTGACTAGCGGAGGAGGGCCTCTGCTCCAGCTCCATCCCAGACCCTTGGAGACTATGCTGTGGGCCCACGAACTGAAGGTCCATTGGTCCCGAAAGAGATACAACCTCCCGCCTACCTGAGGAGCTTCACTGGGCGGGAGATGATCTACCTCCTCTACTACCTCGGCCTCCCCTCCCTCGGGAGATGGCACGAGACGCCGATTTGCCTCTAAAGGAGCCTCTGGCTCTACTTCCCCTGGCATTTTGGTTGAATGCCCGAAATGCCCCTTGGCTTTCAAATGAAGCGTTGAAAGCTGGAGATGTCACATAAGTAGGGGAAGCGAGCGTGTGTTGGGCTGGCTGTACCAGCACATACTGTTGCTGAGGCTGTGCTTTAGAGGTTGAAGGCTGGCCGGCTGGAGAGACCGGAACAGCCTGCAGCACAGTCTGGGTATGTGGTCTTTTAAACTTCTTGAACCTCTTCCCGGTCTGGGATGAGGTCCGGCGGACTCCGTTGGCGTCCGCTTGTAGGGGAGACCCCAGCGGGAGCGGAGGCTTTGGTTTGCCCTGGTTGCCTCTGCCAGGACTGTATTTACTTCTTCCTGCGGGAAGAGATTAGCCCCCCAAACAGAGCTCTTCATGAGCCTCTTGGGCTCGTGCCTTATAGTGGCTGCCGCAAAGATGTGTTTTCGGCAATTCATACGAGCCACTATGAAGTTGTACAGGTCCTGTTGGAATCCCGCCAGTAGGGATTTGGTAAGGACCTGGAAGAGGGCTTCTTCATTGTAGACAACCGAAGTTGCCTCCGCCAAAGTCAGGGAATGCAGGGACCGACTCAACCTGCTCTTGGCTTCCGATTCGGCCTTCAGAAGAGATTCCGGGATTTTGGGAAGCTGCTTGCTGAAGAGGGAAGAAGCGCAGTCAGGGTCGAGCCTACCCACCGTGAAAGTGGCCGGAGCTCCCTTCCAAAAATCAAAATCTCCGGGGAAGATGAGAGAGGTGGGATCTGTCTCCTGGAGTTGTGGAAGGGGCTTACCCTCGATGCCTGCCTGATTGGTAAGCAGAGCTACCTTAGTCGTGCAGGGGGTGGGGATAGCATCTCTCACCGAGAACATCGTAAACGTCCCTTTGACGGGTGAGTTTCGTGTTCTCGGCCTCCTACTCTGTGAGCTTGCGCAACAGGGTGGATTGTGCCTGGTCCCTCGGGAAGATGACAGTCTCCTTCGGGACCTTATCCGATCTTATCCAGGCTTCCTTGGTAAGCCTGGCATAGCCTGGGTAGGGAGGCACTAGGTCAGGTGGGAAGAACTCTAGCTCCTCCAACCTGCGAGTACCCAGTCCTTCAATGGTGAGGGTATCTTCATGCTGAGGAGCATGAAGAGCCAGGCGCCAAGGGTTTCCCTTATCAAAGGGAGGAAGACCTGAAGCGTCCAGAACAGCGTAAGACTGAGTCGCTGCTCCGGCGAGCATAAACCCAGAGAGCAAGCTCTGCTGGGTCTGTACCTTCTCTGCTAGGGATTTCACCGACTCATCAGAAGACTTCAGGCCCGAAGCCAACTGGGAAGAGAGTTCGCTAATCCTGGCCTCCACCCTCTTATCGAACTTCTTCATAAGAAGTTCCGCGAACGCCTCCGGGTCAAAGTCAGGACGAGGGGACTCGCCTTACTTTGCCTAGATCTTGATCCTTTCCAGAGGGGGAGCCTTGTCAGACGGCACGGGCCAGGGGCCCGTGGCGACTTCGAGGAGCTCGGGGTGAGGCCTCTGGGGTTTGAAGGACTTTGATAAGGTCTTGGTTTTCACAGACTTTACCTTGGGGACAGTAGACCTTGACCTGTCCTCAAGGTAAGAGGATTTCTCAAGTCCTCTGAAGGAAGAAACAGAAGAGGAAGGAGAGCTAAAAAGAGGATCAGAACCGTCTGCCTCACTTACCCCCTTACCTGCAACCTGGTGGTCCGGGTCAATGCTCATCGGCTCGAGGTTGATGTTGATTGCCGCAACCTCCTCCGCTACCTCTCCGCAGATGGCTTCTTCTTCATGGGAGGGCTCCGTCATCTCACGGATCCCAGCGATCAAGGGGGCGGCTACTTCCGCCGGGACGGCCGCTGAGATCTGGGCACCGGGGTAGAGGAGATTGCAGATCTCCTCTGAAAGAACGTAGGGCTTCCCCGACGCGACGTTCCTCCCGAAACCACTGACCCAGGTCTTGATGGTCGACAGCGAAGAGTCGTGGGAGCTGCGGTTGGCCTGAAAGGAGGGGAGTGCTCACTAACGAAATCTCCAACTGTCATATATATATCAATAAAGGCCACAAACTCGAGAGAATAACGATTAGTGGACATATAGCTTACCGACTCATCCAACACTCGCTCGTAAAGAGCGTAGCACACACCACCACATCCGTCAGGGTGCCAGACGATCAGGTCCCGACTCGGACCGCGCAGCCGGAGTGAGATCGACACACTTCGTGTCCACAGGGCTGCTGCAGGACCGCCGTGCACCCATGCTCCTGACAACGTACCATCTGTAAGTGGACAGATGATACATGAGTATGCTAATAAGGCACGCCGGAGTAGGGTCGCCGGAGATGAGTCTTAATTTAAAATGACTAACGGAGCATGCAAATGGTCTGGTGAGACCCCGCCGGAGTTAATTCCGGTATTAGGGGGATGATATACAAGATACATGAGTGAAAATGTTAAGGACTGCCGGAGTAATTCCAGTGCTACTAGAAAACCTTAACCTATGATCATGCGTCAGAAACAAAATAACAGATTGCATAAATACCTCCGGACACAGTCCGGTAGAGGTATGGTAAATACACAGTACGGAATGGTTAACAACGAGTACTTGCCAAAAAACAATGGTTATGATACATTGATTATAAAACTCCGCTTTGATGCCTGGGGAATCGAGTTACACCACACTTATGGTGGCGGCGGAGGAGGCGGGGTGAGCGCCGTCCAACCACACACCATACCCACCGGAGTGGTTACATTAAAAAAGGGGGTAACGGGAGACCCGACAAACTCGGCGGAGGTAGGATCTGGCCAAAGTCAAGACAGATTCCCAGGGTATATGGTCGATGTTCTAGTTGTATTGAACAGGGAAAAAACAGGACAATAACAGCTAGCAGAAGAGCGGACACCGAGATGCTAGGGAAAGGGTAGGGAATAGTCAAGTGGAGGGAACCTACGGCAGCGGCCAGATGGGTGGGGGACACCCCCTGGACGCCGATAGCAACCCCCCCCCACGGGGTGTTGATCATGGGAGAACGACTACCAAACGCGGGGAGAATACTAGGTTACACTCCAAATGGTAAGGGGTTGCAAAGTGGTGGTAATCAGTTAGCGGTGGCTAGGGATAGGGGAAGCATCCCCTAGACACCAAAAGAACTCCCCATAGGATGCCGGTCAAAAGAGATCGGCGTCCCTGGCGCAGGGAGAACTAGGGAAAACCACCCAATGCAAAGGAAGGGGTAAGGAATTTGTAGGCTAGCGACACGAAAAAGGCTCAGAGCAACCTCGACCCCAGGCTCGCTTCTCAATGACAATTTTTACACGGGTAGGAAGACAAGCCGAGGGATGGAAGGGGAGGTGGGAGGGGGAGGAGAGGGGAGACACACGATGCCAGGTTGCCTGCCCCGACACCGACGGCTCGGACAGGAGTAGGCTACGAATGAGAAGACCCTCGCTATTCTAGCCTAACCTTACGAAGACCCAAGAGTCCGAGCTGGTAGGCCAAAATAGGGAGAGGGTGGGAAAATCATAGACCTAATAACACCCATCCGAACCAGACGATACCGTCAGGAGGGCTCGGAACATGGGACTCTCCTACCCACCCATGTCTCCCTCCCAAGCCTCAAAACGACCTGGTCGAGGAAGTAGGGAGCAAAGAGCCGTAAGGGAGCCTAACTTCCTAGGCTAACCTTCCAAAGCCGATCAGCGGCCAGGAGGACTAGCCTAGGAGACCCAACACAGGAACTGTCTGACTAAAGTAACACTAAAAGTTAACCAAACAATGTATGAATATAAAGTAAATAATATATATCTGTACAGAACATAAATAATAAAAGGACTCATGTAGAAGAGCGGGCCAAACCACTCGCGACATATGGGACGCGGATGGTAAATAATGGCCGACCCTTACATTCAAGCGTAACAATATTAATCCAAAAATATAAATGTCATCCGTTAACGTATAAATTAGCAAATATAATTAGCATAACAGCACCATCTCAGAGAATATACCCATGTGCTGGAGGAGGAATGGGTCCAAGTAGAACATGGAATTATGATCACAAAGGCGAGAGGGGGAAACCTCATAGCCTAAGATAAGCGAGGACCTGCGCCTCCCCAGGGA
Organism: Macrobrachium rosenbergii; assembly: GCF_040412425.1. Taxonomy (NCBI): domain Eukaryota; kingdom Metazoa; phylum Arthropoda; class Malacostraca; order Decapoda; family Palaemonidae; genus Macrobrachium; species Macrobrachium rosenbergii. The sequence goes on from NC_089781.1 coordinate 44,022,451, forward strand.
AGGGGTAATTCGGAATAAACTGACTCCGACAAGGAGTGAATATGAAAATATGTAAAAAACACATATAAAACATATTATCATACAGCAAAGGGACAGAATCATACTGTTAAACCAAACGAAGACTGAAGGTCATGTGTGGTCAGAGAGAGAGGCGGCCTTTACCAGCGTCATATTCAACCCCATAATTATCGAATTAGAGGTTAAATAAAAGGCCTCAAAACGCAAAAAAACTCAAAGGGAGATGGTACTCAACTTAGATGAAGGAAAATCCTGAACGGAAGACATGCCAGCGTACAGAAACAGCAAAAGAAGCACACCGTTGAAATATACAACAAAGCGCTGGCTCGTGCTAAAATGGAATGTCAATATGGCGGCTGAGTTGTTGGTAATCGGGGAGCTGGTGCTGGCTTTGTAACGGCACATCGCTTTTGGGGATTTTGAGATTGGATATCTCTACAGGGCAGAGGCCTATGGTAATGACAACACTCACCCTTTCCTATATACGACTCCATTTTATGGAGTCGCACTGGGGTAGTAACCCAGCATTGCATTTAGCTTTTCTCTGGTATGTTTAGCAATAAATTTACCTAGAAATATGTGCTAGATGGTAATTTCACCAGGTGACACAGGTCATATATATATATATATATATATATATATGTATATATATGTATATATATGTATATATATGTATATATATATATATATATATATATATATATATATATATATATATATATATGTATATATATATATATATGTATATATATATATATATATATATATATATATATATATATATATATATATATATATATATATATATATATATATATATATATATATATATATATATATATATATATATATATATATATATATATATATATATATATATATATATATATATATATATATATATATATATATATATATATATATATATATATATATATATATATATATATATATATATATATATATATATATATATATATATATATATATATATATATATATATATATATATATATATATATATATATATATATATATATATATATATATATATATATATATATATATATATATATATATATATATATATATATATATATATAAAGCACCAAACCTCACTGATTTTTGCTTATCGTCACACTGTCAGAACGTGAATCTCGGAATCCCCACGGTAACTGGGGCTTGCCTGTATGTATGTATGTACAGTATGTATGTATGTATGTATATTCGTATATTCATATATATATATATATGGATATGTATATATATAATATATAATAATATATATATATATATATATATATATATATATATATATATATATATATATACATATATATATATATATATATATATATATATATATATATATACATACATACATATATATATACATATATATATGTATATACATACATACATGCATACATACATACATACATACATACATACATTCATACATACATACATACATACATACATACATACATACATACAGGCAGGCCCCAATTATCGGCGGGGATTCTGTTCCGACAGCGTGATGATAAGCGAAAATCGGTGAGGTTTGGCGCTTTTTCAGCAATTTTCAGTTATCGGTGCCTCTGTTAGGTATGTATCGACCCTAGTACATGATTATCGCTGCCGCTAAGCGGAAATTGGCCCATACCAGTGCCGAAAATTGCTGATTGTCTTTGCTAGACAAATGGCAAAAAGCCAGGTTGCCAATAACTGGCGACTGCCTGCATCTATGAATATATATATGTTATACACACACGCACACACACACACACACGCATACATACAGTAAACCCCCCACATTCGCTGTCTCACAATTTGCGGACTCACCTATTCGCAGATTTCTCTATGGAACATGTATACACATTATTCGCTGAAAAATTGCCTATTAATGGTATTATTCACTGAGAAATATTCACTAATTACTGTATTTTCATCTCATTTTCATGACTAAGTGCACTTTTTGTGATAAAATTATTAAAATACTCAGGTAGTGCTTGAGTTATGATAATTTGCCTTACGATAATTTGATTTTGCAGTGGGGTAAGCAATTAATACCGATACAACAATATTTTTATAAAATATTTTTAAATGTCGCGTGGGTGCAGGCAGCAGCGTACAATCAGGCAGCGAGAGTGACCAAATTACAATAGACCAACTTCTTTTCCTCCATCTCTTTATCCTGTCTTCTAGTTGAAAAAGTAAAAGAAAATGATAAAAGTATTGTTAGTAACGTTATACTCTCGCGTAAATGCGTACAGCCATAAACAACCAACCGAGAAACTGTTGTTTTGCTTATCACTGAATCGGATAACAACAGCTGTTTTGCTGGTATTTCAACAATTGTATTAGTGTAGTTATAGTACAAATGACTTTAAGTAGAATAGGACTGATGTATTTTTACATTATACCATTATTCGTTATGGATAAAATATCAGCAAGGAAATATACTGCTAAATTCAAGCTGCAAGTTGTAGCTGAAGTTGAAAAAACAATGTTGAAGCTGCTAATAAATGCATCGGCAACATGGATGAAACTCGACCGTAATTAAAATTGGAGAGAGTATTTTAATCAAAACTACTGGGCATGAAAGAACACATTGTAGTACTGCTGTTTTTATGCCGATAAACGATAAATACGTAAAGGTCGTATTATGATGAAATCAAGTGAAAATGGTGAACGGAATCTTTATTTTTTTTACACAAAGCAAATGCCCCCAAAATGGCCAGCGTCATCTATTAATGAAAAAATAGCTAAGTTAATTTCACAATGAGACGTATATGTTATATTTCGACTTAAAAACACTTCGTGTAACGAAAAATAACTTTGTCACATATAAATAAAGTATCTAGAGATTCATTTACACTAACTAGAAGCAAGAAAAGCACTCTGAACTGAGTTAAATAAAGCGAAATAAACTTACCACGTAATCGATTTCCAAACCAAAACATTGATCGCTATGATCGCAGTTTATAATACAAAACCAATATAAAAATATATACATATTATTGGATACAGTGAATTAAGGCATAACATTTTAAAAGATCCAGGGAAAAGATGCATATTCGTTTTGTTGATGTTTGTATAATACAATATGTGAATATAGAGTACAGTATAATGTAGGCTGCGCTACCGTATATGTATACGGTATACCATTATGTAGGCTAAACTAATTCTTGTTTGTTATTCAATTTGTCTTTGTATTGAATTATCATAAGTCACTGCATGAACCTTCAGAATTAGCTGATATTAATAATTACTATACTGTGTATGTATAGAGTATACTGTATAGTGTAGGGTAGGCTACCATATATGTATACATGGTACCGAATACCCTATTGTAGGCTAGGTTATATTCAAGATACGTTTTTTCCAACAAACGATGGTTTTTTTGGAGCCCAACCCCATGGTGAGTATAAGCATTTTTAGTGTTTTTTGTGTTTGAACTATCAAAATAGGCAGTTCTAAGTGTTTTTAGAAGATTTCTAAGTATTCGCGGGTTTTAGCTATTCGTGGGAGGGGGGGATTGTGGTATGCATCCCCCGCGAATACGGTGGCTTTACTGTATACAGTATTGGGGTATATGCTGAATAACAAGCAGGAATTGGACTAAACCACTGAGCTCCTTATTTACCCAGAAGAACCAGTCGACTGCCCTTTTACTTGCATGAGTAGGACTCCCAGGAGGGGACCCTGGCCCTCCCATGCAATAATCCAACACTGAGGAGCACCTCAGTGGGTCATTCACTCCTCCCCTTGATAATTTGTTCCTCCTATGGTTCTTAGTCCTTCACCCATGACTCCATATCTGCTGGGTGGTGGTGATCTGGCTGCCCCAGCCCAACCCATCCAGATGTAGGTTGCTCAAGAGGAGATTCAAACTGATGCCTGGGCAGGGATTAGGAAGGAGATCTGTAAAGAGATCTTGTTAAGTATCAAGGAAATCTTTAACTGTATTCATGACATTATTTAAGATTCCCATAAGTAATTCATGGCAGTCTTGTACATATACATACTGAATTGGTATGTTACCAAGACATTTTCAGCCCTGAGGAGAGACAAAAGAGCAAGGCCACACACATGGAGATGGGTAATCTTGCTGAGAAAGGAAGGTTGTTTGAGCAGGTTAAATAATAGATCAGAGTTAAGAAGGTGAGTTGATCTCATCAGGGTCAGACCTTGACTTCCTGAGGGATGGGACACCTGGTCCTTTAGCACCAACTGTTCCCTCAGACTCTAACTTCCCCATGCTGGGAGGATTAGAGACGTCTGCCCCAAGCCCTGACACTGATAGAGACAATACTTGTTGCAACACCCTAATATGTGTTTTCTTACTGAATGGTAGATACCTTATTAACAAGCAAAAGTCAGTGATTGAGGTAGAATGTTGGGAAACCAGGACAGAGGTATCTTCCCCAATACGGAATGGCACTTGTCCTTAATTCTGTTATAATATAGAAACTGCCAAAGGAGACAGTCATCCTTCTGGTATGGCAACCAAAGTGATCAATGCAGTTTTGCATTGTAGTGGAAGTTATGGTACTTTGACCATCCTGGAGGAAAAGCATGGCCTCCAGGTGGCCCCAGCCTTCTTCCACCTTCAAATTGGTGAACCATGTGAAGGTGGAGTTTCAGAACTTCCCAGTACAGTATTTACTGGAACATGTGATATAGTGGCAGGAATGATCAACGCTTATCCTTCCGTTTGAACAGAAAAAGCTCCTGCTGAATGTGGCTGCCTAGCAGTTCGGCACCCGTATGGGTAGTCTCAGACAGGACAGCCACTCCATTCTAACCTCTACCACTATCCTAGAAGTGACTATGAGGGGCCTCCCTGAGTCTTTTAGGACTGGCTGGCTGCAATCCATGCTTGGGGGAATAGTGTAGGTAAAGCAAAATTCATATTTTGATATGATACAGGGGAAATTAATTGAAAATGTTGTTCTGTAGGAAACATAAAACCATGTATTCAAGTTCCCTCAGAAGAATATTACGTTGTGGATGTCATAGCACTTCACAACAAAAAGCCTCAGAGCCAAACAGTGTTTACATTATGAAGACTGAACAGACGAATGGCAAGGCCTGGCCAACTGTGCCACTCTTGCTATGCCTGCAGAAGAAGGGTGAATCATAATCTTTTGGGTAGTGTTGTAGGCAGAAGAAAGAGCCGTCCTGCTCTGAGCACATTTATACTCTATCACTGTGCCAGCAAGTTCACTATATCAAAGTAGACCAGCTTTGTGTATCAGTGGGCCTGCAAATGCAGTATACTGAAGTAGACCAGCTCTGAGAGAATTCTTGATACACAGACTTTGGTTATCATTGGTTTTTACTTAACACAGACTATTTATCATTATGTTTTCCAATTTTTATTGTCTCAGAATAACATATAAGCATTATTATGATATATTCAACAGTTTAAATATTTAGTAAAAAAAAAAAGGTTAACCATGTCATACTCAATAAGTTGCTTATTCATCTTCAGGTTACATATTTTTTTGTTAATTATTATACTGTATGAGAAATGTTATAATTTTTTATTCCCACATAATGAAACTGTTGAATACAATACTAATGTTATACTGTACTTATTAACAATGCCTATATTCCTGAATATGTATAAATGTGCAGTCATCTTAGCCTAGCCTAAGTGGAACACTTTACCATACCATGGCATAAATAGACCAGTTTCCCAAAAATATAGTGTATTTTTCCCTCTTAACTTCCTAGTTACTGCACACTAAAAACTTGTGTTTGCTCTATATAACATTTTTTATTAGAAAACTGTACTTGTATGTTTTTTCCATCTAATATTTCATAACTATGGTTATGTACATTAATTTATGCTTTTCTGTGTATTGTATTACTGTATCAAATAAAATCATTACAAATATCATACATACACACACCCCCTTCATAAATATTGATTTGAGTATTGTGCCTTACATATACTCACACATGCATCAACATCAAGATTTCAGTAACGTGTAATACTTTTGTATTAAGTTTTGTTTCTTTCCAGAAATTACAATGTTGTACAGAACTTCTAATAAATGTTCTAAAAGAGAAGAAAGAAAGAGAACACACACACACGCACACACACACTCACACACACACACCATCAGCCGTATTGAATCAACCGAGTTGCAAACTTACTTTATGATTTAGAGTTTATCTAAGAGACTTCAAATGGTATTAAAATGATTTATACTAGATAATGAAACAGCTTGCACACAAACAAATACCCTTACACAGAAAAATGACATAGATATTTTAGCTTCAATTACACCCATACGTAGCATTGCATTTAGTTATTTTTGTATTGATTTTATGCAATGTGCAGTACTGCATGTTTTTTTTCAGATATCTCACTACTGTATTCAACTGTAGCTAACTACAAAGGCGTGGATACTGTCGCACGTACCCACGCACATTCAATCTATATGACTATCTCTGTAAAATGAATAATGCATATCTGACATATTAGTAAATCTATAGAAGTGTAATTAGAGAGAGCAAACGAATGAAGGTATCTGTGTTATAGTTTTGCAGCAGGTTGGTTAATGGTAAGTATGTTACATTATCAAAACACATAGCACACACTCTAACATGATAAAAAAACAACTGCACATACATTGTAAAAGCAGTACTTTTTATGTATTATTTTTTCAGTTTCTCCTCTATTTCATATTTCAACTTCCCCTGGGGCTAAATTTCAGATTAATGTAAGTTTTTCTTTTCTCTTGAATGTTCAGAACAATGATGTGCTGACTGTGACCCACTTTCATTATGTTGGCTGGTCTGGTGCTTTAGGCGAAGTGCCTTTAGTAACACATGGCATCATGGAACTTATCATTAGAGTCCAGTCCCATACTGATGCCACGTTGAATACACCTGCTCCAACTCTTGTTCACTGCTCGTAAGTATACATGCATGTTTCACCGTAGTAATTAATTGATAATGAAATAGATTATAGTGGTGTGTTAAACTTTAAAAAAATTTTTAAAATTACCCCATTTCCTGCCATGTAAGACACATGAGTATGAGATGCACCTATTTTATTGTAAGATATATTTGAGAAAAATAAAATTAAAAATACTCACATTTTCCCTGAACTTCATAGCCCTCCCCTCAGCCAGGCTTTGATCCAAGATTGTAGGCCACTGGATATTCTTTCTACTCAGGGCCAGCCTTAGGGTTGCTGGTGCCCGGGCAAGCTGAACTTCAGCACCCTTATAAGTATAATTTTTAAAAATTTTCACAAGGAGGAAAACTGAAAATGTAGATTGAAGTGTTTATTACAATATACAAGCTAAAGAAAACAGTTCAAATACGGCATCAAGTTTTCCAGTCCTTTCAAACATGGCATCAAGGTTTCCAATCCTCTCAGACATGGCATCAAGGTTTCCAGTCCTTTCATTAAATAACTAGGAGAGAGGGAGAGACCATTACAACTGTATCTACATTACTGGCAATGCTCACAATGTATCTACATTGCCAGTAATGTAGGATACACTGAGTGGAGGATGGTTGAGTGAGAGAAGGTCTGAAGGGTGCCATTGATCATCTAGGTATCTGTACTATGGCCTCTGCAGAACAGTGTAAGCTACAGATGCCGTAGCACTTCAGCATTAAGTTTCACCCTGCTAGTGACTTATAAATAAATCTATAATCAACCTCATTGTGATAGGTGATGAATGCTGACAAAGTTAGCTTACTGTATTCATGGTACAAAAGGAAAGCAAGTGAATTAATAATATAGCAAGTTATAAAACAAGCCAAAACGAACACAAAAATGAGTCATTCAAATGGTAAAGAATCTGCACAAATGATGGTGGGTTTATCTAGAATCTTGTGGTATCTAGTTTTCATCTACAGTACTTTTACTTTGAATAAATTACTGTTTTTTGACAAACACTGAACAATAATACATTAGTTTTTTACAGTGTTTGGGCAGCTTGAAACAAAATACATGCCTTACGTTTCTATATGACTTACAAATAAAGCTATACAGTAAACCCCCCGTATTCGCGGTCTCACTATTCGCGGACTCACCTATTCACGGATTTCTCTGTGGAATGTATATGCACATTATTCGTAGAAAATTTGCCTATTAGCAGTATTTTTCACTGAGAAATATTCGCTAATTACAGTACTGTATTTTTATATAATTTTCATGACTAAATGCACCTTGTGATAAAACTGTTAAAATACTCAGGTATAAGCATTTTTAGAGTTTTTTTTGTGTGTTTAAATTATCAGAATAGGCAGTTTTAAGTGTTTTTAGAGGGGTTTTAAGTATTTGCGGATTTTAGTTATACACAGCGGGTTGTGGTGTGCATCCCTTGCGAATACGGGGTAATCAGTCTCAGTGGGACAGGTGACGAATGCTTACACAGCATATTGCATTCATGGTACAAAACAAAATAAAGCAAATTAAGAGTTTAATAATAACAAGTTGAAACAATTGCAAACAAAAACAAAAACAAAAAAAGGCTTTCAAATCTTACAGAATCTGATTTAACTTGAAACGTACTATATTCCATAAGTTCACAATGGTAAGAACTGTAGCTGTAACGAATTTTCTCCTAATAAAAGTGTGAACAAATGAACAGATGCTGAATAATATTCATTATCCTACCTAAAACATTTTTTTCTAGCCTTTAGATCTGCAAATCTTTTCATAGCATTTTCTATATTATCTTCTTTACAAAATCATTTTCTATTGACAAAATTGCCAAAGGACTTAACCCTTTAACGCCAAAGCCCTATTTACAAAAACGTCTCCCGTATGCGGCGTTCGGTGAGTTAGCGCTTGAAGCGGAAAAAAGTTTTTTCAAAAAATCACAGCACGCTTTATTTTTTAAGATTAAGAGTTCATTTTTGGCTCATTTTTTTGTCATTGCCTGAAGTTTAGTATGCAACCATCAGAAATGAAAAAATATCATTATCATATATAAATATTGAATATATGACAGCGAAAAAAAAAACTCGTATATAATTGTATACAAATCGCTGTAAGCAAAACGGTTAAAGCTAATGAGTTAATTTTTTTAGTTGTATTGTACACTAAATTGTGATGATTTTGGTATATAACAAATTTTAAAACGATCAAAGCAACACAGAGAAAATATTATCACAAAATGATGCATGAATTCGTAACGCATGGACGTAAAAAAATGTTTTTTTAAAAAATTCACCATAAATCGAAATATTGTGCTAGAGACTTCCTGTTTGTTGCAAAATGAAGCTAATTGATTGAATATTACTAGACTGTAAGTGTTTTAGCTTACAATTGCAGTTTTTTCGACCATTTCGGTCGAGTTAAAGTTGACCTAAAGTCGAATTTTTCTATTTATCGTGATTTATATGGAAATATTTCAAAACCGATAAAAGCTAAAACCATGAGTTATTTTTTGTTGTAGAAATTAAGCACATTTTCATATATAAAACTTTATGTAATGACTAATATAAAGCGGTGCAAATATTACGACAACGCAGACGAAAAGAATTTCTGAGATGTTCGCCGAGTTATCAGCGGGGACATAGGAAAATGTTTTTTCAAAAATTCACCATAAATCGAAATATTGTGCTAGAGACTTCCAATTTATTGCAAAATGAAGTTAAATGATTGAATATTACTAGAATGTAAGAGTTTTAACTTACAATTGCGTTTTTTTACCATTTCGGTCGAGTTAAAGTTGACCGAAGGTTGAAATTTTGGCAGTTATCGTGATTTATTTGAAAATATTTCAAAACTGATAAAAGCTACAACCATGAGCTATTTTCTGTTGTATTCTACATGAAATTGCGCACATTTTCATATATAAAAGTTTATGTAACGACTAATGTAAAACGATGCAAACATTACGACAACATGACGAAAGAATTTCTGAGATGTTCGCCGAGGTTGGCGTGCAGACGTAAGGAAAAAATTTTTTTCAGAAATTCACCATAAATCGAATGCAAAATAAGAGTTTTAGCTTATAATTGCGTTTTTGACCATTTCGGTCAAGTTAAAGTTGACCAAAGGTTGAAATTTTGCAGTTATTGTGATTTATATGAAAATATTTCAAAGCTGATAAAAGCTACAACCATGAGTTATTTTCTGTTGTATTCTACATGAAATTGCGCACATTTCCATATATAAAACTTTATGTAACGACTAATATAAAAAACAGTGCAAACATTACGACAACGTGACAAAAGAATTTCTGCACGGACGTAAGGAAAAAGTTTTTTCAGAAATTCACCATAAATCGAAATATTGTGCTAGAGACTTCCAATTGGTTGTAAAATGAAGGTAAATGATTGAATATTACTAGATCGTGAAAAGTTTTTAGCTTAAAATTGCGTTTTTACCATTTCGGGTCGAGTCAAAGTTGACCGAAGGTTGAAATTTTGGCAGTTATCGTGGTTTATATGAAAATATTTCCAAACTGATAAAAGCTACAACCATGGGTTGTATTTTGCTGTATTGTACATGAATTTGCGCACATTTTCATATATAAAACTTTATGTAACGGCTAATATAGAACAGTGCAAAAATTACGACAAAATGACGAAAGAATTTATGAAATTTTCAGCTGAGTTACTGCCCGTGCGTAAGAAAAGTTTTTTTCAAAAATTCACCATAAATCGAAATATTGTGCTAGAGACTTCCAATTTGTTGCAAAATGAAGGTACATGATTGAATATTACTAGAATGTAAGAGTTTTAGCTTACAATTGTGTTTTTCGACCATTTCGGTCGAGTCAAAGTTGACCGAAAGTTGAAATTTTTTTGTAGTCGACGTACGGTACGTCCACTTGGCACCCAACAGACAATTTTAGTCGACGTATGATACGTCCAATAGGCGTTTAAGGGTTAATGTGTCTTGTGTCATGGATGACCGTAAGTATGTCCTTATAAGCTTTAGTTTACTAAAGCTTCTCTCTCTGGTGGCCACAGTAATGGGTATCATAAGCATTATTTTTAATGCAACCCTCAAATTTTGCATGACATCCTGTAACTTATTAGTGTTTACGAACCTAACAGCTTCTATTGGAAGCTTTTTACATCTTCAGGAAATAATTCTTTGGCAGTATCCAGTTTAGTCAAGAGATCACATCCATTATCATTATTTTTTTGGTACCTTAACTTATCCTCTAAACCTTGACATGCTGCTTTGAGTTTATTTTATCCGGCAGATCTGTTAGACTGTTTAAAAATCCCCTTGTGTCATTGAAACTTTATAACCGTTCAAATCTTTCTGGTAAAGAATTAATAGCTCTGTCAAGTATTACAATGAACACATGATTTTTAAATCTTTTTTCTGGATCATCTGCATTTGGAACCTAGTCAATGCACTCACATCCAAACAGCCCCTTTTTGTGCTTATTCTTTTACTTCTAAAAATGGGCTCCACATCTAATTCTGTAGCCAACTCTTTTGCTGACTCTAGTGCTTTTTCATGTTTATTTTCATGATGATTAATTAAGTAATCAGTGACACCATTCCACAGAGGTGTTCTGCATAGTGTTGCTGACAATATTTAACAATTTGGTTTTTTATTCATTTCATTTACTGTTTTCACATTTTTTCTTTTATATTTGGAAGATCTCAAACACATGAAATGGCACCCTGGGTGACTGCCCAAGTTGCTGGTACCTTGAACAGGCCCTGATTCTGCTGAACAATTTGAGCAAAACCTGCAAATAACCTTATGGATACCAGTATATCCACATAAAGAGCATTTTTTTTATACAAATATGGCTATGGCTTCAGCATAAAATTATTCATTACCTTCACAAATTTACCAAGAGTTTTTTTTAGCAAGGGTTTATTGACATTACTGTTTACCAATAAAAATTCTCATATCAGCAAGGCTAATGACATTGCCATCTTTTGTCTGTGTAAGGCTATCTCATATCTACAGCATCAGGACAGTAACCTAGTAGATATTATGTTAAATTTTGGTCTTCATATTTGACTTATGATTCATCCATACTCAGAAGTGAAGAACAAACTGTTATGTAGCTTTTTAAGTCACAAATTGTTTGAAAACAAATAAAGTAGGGCTATTAATATGTTTTTGAATTATGGCAGTCAGTTTTTATAGCATGATATTATTTTGATTTGTAATCTTTTTCTAGTTATTTATAAACATCTTGGGTCATCTGCAAAACTATTGTGTCAAAGAGTGGTTGTTACTTGTTAGTCTACCACATGTACTCAAGTATCATGTGACTTTGCAGAACAATTTTTAGTTTAATGTAGGGGAGTGCACCTTACATTAAAAATAGAAGGTGTTTGTGAACTGTTGGCCCTGATTAGGTTGTTATACTGACAGTACAGTATATATTTGCAAAAGTCCAGGAGTACAGTTATATGTAATGATAATTTCAATGAAACTGTTGTTTTACTGATTATATCCACTTATATTGCATGCATTACTATCATATCTTATTATAAAATATGAATATTACAATCAGTCACCTTTTGCATTCTGGTAATATTTGCATTCCCAGCCTCACAGTAGTAGTAGTAGTAGATGTAGATGATGATGATGATGATGATGATGATGATGATGATGAACCCCATTCATATGGATCACACTCACAGGGGCCATTGACTGAAAATTCAAGCTTCTAAAGAATGTGGTGTTCATTTGAAAGAAGTAACAGAAGGCAATAGGAAGTACAGAAAGAGGAGATCAGTTATTAGAAAAGAAAAAATAATATAACAAATAATTAAACAGATAAAACTATAAGTAAAATACAAGGAGAATTGTTTCGGGTTAGTGATGTATTGCAGTTTGCTTAAACTTTTGAGGTTCTCATTGCACAACATCCTCAGGGAGTCTGCTCCACAGTCCAACGGCATGAGGAACAAATGCCCTGTGGAACTGAGAAGTTCGACAGTGAGGCACATTTACTGCATATTGGTGCTGCTTTTCAGCAAATCTGGTTGCTCTCAGCAGGAAAAGAGGGCCAGAGGTCAATTGTGAATGTAAATACAACTTTTGAAAAATTGACAAACAAGAGACCAACCTTCTGTGGTCCAAGTGATAAATGCTAATGTTAGGAAACAGAAACCTACCACCATGAACTACTCTATTTAAAAGAGATAAATCTGTGATAGAAGCAGACATCTACACCGGACAACAGTGATCTAATAAAGGAAGAACAAATGACGTAAAACAGGTTGCATTGATTTTATCACTGTTATGAATATATGAAGCCTTACAATACCTAACTTCCGTGTGGCATTTGCAGACACTTTCATAAGATGTTTTTCAAAAGTAAGATGTGAGTCAAAAGTTACACCATGTATGATTAAAGCTTCAGACTCTTTCAGCAGAGTCCCAACCACTTGAAGGGGAGGACGAGATGGAAAATCAATGTGAGATCCACTGGTCGATAGTGTTTTCGTTTTACTGGGGTTCAGCCTCATACCCCACCAACTACACCATTCATTAATCCACTTCATGTCCCGATTGAAACTAAGGGCAGCATCATTTCTCATAAGTGGAGACTTTACTACACTCACAAGTGTTGCTTCATCGGCTTACTTAACATTCTTGTTTTCCAGACCAACAACTTTATCACTTGTATACACTAAAAATAACAATGGACTTAGAACAGTACCCTGTGGAACTTCAGGCATATTAGGTCTTGGTTTGCTAAAGGTCCCATTAACAGCAACTCGCTTCTATAGCTGGTTCATTTAAGGTAGGTTTTTGGGCCTACGAGACATTTGTTTGGCAGCCTCTGATTGGCTGGTACCGGGAGGTGGGCGGCTCATTCACTGTCTCATTTTTATGTCTGTAGCTTAGAAAGCTAGCAATATGTGTATATTCCTTCATCTATCTCATGTTTTGCACAAGATAGGAAAGGTTTGGTCATACCATAGGATTCGGTATTAATTGTAAAACTAAATTGTGATTTCCTGAAATCAATAAGATAAAACACAACGGAATTACAACATGTAAAAGTGGAGAGAGAAGTATTTAATTCTTTATACCTGTTTTTACTTATCAGATTTTGCATCATTCACTTGATCAAGATAAAAGAAAACTTGTTTTCATACAATAAATTCACTCTGAATACTTCGGTGCTTCCAGATTTTAGATGCCTGTTGTAGTAAAGAGAAAATGAAGATTTTATCTTATTATGTTGCATCCGTACTTGACTGCCGTTGGCAGTTGCCAATTAGCGATATGAGAAGCTTGCAGTTTCGACAGTATTTGCTGTATTATTATGTCATTACATTTTCTGTAAATAAATGCGAGGAGTTCCCATTACGACTGTCGAACATTTTGTCTCCAGTGTCATGTCCATATGTATGGAGATATCTAATAAAAAAAAATAATCAAATAGATGCATCTGGATGTGCTGGCTCAATTTAGACATCGCCAATAGATTTTTTGGTAAGAAATAAAAAATGTACTTTCGTTCATTGAGTGAACATATAAAAACCAGAGAAACAAGCGGCCATAATAATGAACTCATTATGTAGGGCTGTTATTTATCATGCAGCCTACAGTGTGTATGCAAATTTCTCACCTAGACTAAATTGAACCCAACACATCCAGATGCATCCATCTGATTATTTATTTTCTTATCAGATATGTCCAGACATATGGACATATATGATATTGGAGTGAAAATGTTCGACAGTCAATTCTATGCATTTATTTACAGAAAATGTAATAGCATAGCAATACGACAAATATTGTCGAAACTGCAAGCTTCTCATGTCACTAATTGGCAACTGTCAACGGCACCTCAAAGCTCTTGCTGTTTGCAGATCACCGTCTCTTGGCACTACTCCCAAACTGAGTCAAGAACAGATGCAACAGAATAAGACATATTCTTCATTTTCTCTTCACATATCACATGCATCTAAAATCTGAAAGCACCAGCGTATTCAGGGTGAATTTATTGTATGAAATCACAAGTTTTACTTTATCTTGATCGCATGAATGATGTAAAATCCAATGATAAGTAAAAACAGGTATGAAGAATAAACACTTCTCTCTTCACTTTTACTCATAATTCCTTTGTGTTTTATCTTATTGATATCAGGAAATCACAGTTTAGTTGTACAATTAATACCGAATCCTATGGTATGACCAAATCAAACCTATCTTGTGAAAAACGTGAGATAAATGAAGAAATATGAACATATTGCTAGTTTTCTGAGCTACAGACGTAAAAATGAGACTGAGCGAACCGCCTACCTCCCGGCATCAGCCAACCAGAGGCCGCCAAACAAACTTCTCGTAGGCCCAAGAATCTACCTTAAGTCAACCAGTTGTACCTAACTGTAAGGAAATCTTGAAGTAATCCTAAAACATGGACCCACCCACTCCAAGACTCCGAAGTTTATAATTAAGTGCCTTATGATTTATTTACTAAATCAAAAGCAGCACTAAAATCTGTTTGAATAACTCTACACTCAAAACCCTTATCAGGTTCTCTCTCAAATGGCACGTCAAATCTAAAAGAGCATCGCTGGTCCATAACTCCTTGTGATATGCATATTGACAATCAGCAAACAATCCTTTAGATTCCACACATTTATGTAGTGGCTTAAAAATGAGTTTTTCTGCAACTTTAGAGAGCACAGGGAGTACAGAAATTGGCCTTTAGTTACTGCAGTCTGCAGATGTACCGCTGTTTGGAACAGGCACTGTATTACTAAGCTTGCACTCCTCCACAAAGATACTTAACTAATAAGGTGCCACATTTGGATATGCATCCAGTTATCAGACGATACATTCGTACAAAATGGCAGCAGGGATGGACTTCCCCCATTTTATCCACAGATAGGAAGTACAGAAACATTAGAAAAAGTATCGATTGTAACAGAAGATTTGAGATCATCCTAACATGGCTTAGGATCGGCCATACCTGCTTCACTCATAGCTATATTTTAGTGGGACCAGTGCTCCAGTTTGTGCTCACTGTGG
Source organism: Macrobrachium rosenbergii (assembly GCF_040412425.1). NCBI lineage: Eukaryota > Metazoa > Arthropoda > Malacostraca > Decapoda > Palaemonidae > Macrobrachium > Macrobrachium rosenbergii. The sequence continues at coordinate 44,038,439 of NC_089781.1, forward strand.
TGGTCAGCAATCCATTGAGCACATGCTGGTGCACTGTCCTAAATTTAATCGCCTTAAGGCAAAGTACTTACTAACTGAGAAGACTTATTTTAGAAATTTGAAATGATGATGTTGAGGTAGATAACGTTATGAGTTATCTCGTTATCTGAAAGAATCTGGTTATTTTAATGAGATATGATTTCAGTATATTCAATAAAGATTCTAGTCATATTTATTCTTATACTAAGTATATATTTTGAATATAGAAGTTTAATATATACTTTTTTTAGTTGATTGTATCTAATATTCTTCATTTTACGCTCATATTTTAACACTGAATTTTACTAGTATACCATCATTTACCTATTCATTATCAATCATATTAATTTATATATTTCACCTTCATTACGGCGCTGAATAATCCTGATGGGTTCTGGTGCTTGGCCTTCAAGATCTAAATTTCATAATTTTTAATAAATCACAAAGATACTACGTCAACATAAAAATCTATAGATTCTAGTAATCTTGGAGACAAAAGACTAGAAACCTCTTTAAAAAAAAAACAGGAAAGAAGCCATCAGGATCTTCTCCACTCCAACCGTCAGTTTTATCAGGAATTTTCTTAACATCCATAGAGTGAAATGCAAATTTTGTAAAAAATAGGCTCAGGATGACAAGTAGAGGGAAATCCTCAGCTTATTGCTTAGCTTCAAAAGCTTGATGAAGCAGTTCAGCCTTTCATAGGGCCAGTAACCAAACCACCCATCATCTGTTAGTAGTGGTGGAATGGAAAATGAGCCTGCTCCAAAGATAGAATTCATGTTTCCTCATTAAAGAATTATTGTAATTTCTCTCAGATGTATGTTAAATTCTATTCACAGCATGGGCATGGTGGGCTTCCCGAAAGAGAAACTGTGGTCGATGACCCAAAGTAGGAATACAGAAAGTTTACGTAAACTCAATTTCTTAAAACTAATTTTTTGCCTAACTAATCCTCAACCTTCAAAACAGATGAAATTTTGGCCCTTTCACAGCACTAGGCAACCAAAAAAACCAACAGTACATGTATATACTGTATACAAGCAAATACGAAACACAAGCAATGAAATTTTAAAAATGAAAACAACCACTTCCAACTCACGCACACACACACTCAAGCACACATCGGGTACCTTAAACTGCATAATCAACTACAAAACAAAATATAGGAAATATATGTTATATAATATATATATATATATATATATATATATATATATATATATATATATATATATATATATATATATAAATTATATATATATATATATATATATATATATATATATATATACTGTAATACATATATACAGGCAGTCCCTGGTTTACGACGGGTCTGGCTTACGACGTTCCGAGGTTGTGGCGCTTTTCAAATATATTCATCAGATATTATTTCCCGGTTTACGACGCATGTTCCGGGGTTACGACGCGCGTACGCTGATCGGACAGAAGAAATATGGCTCCAAAATGGCAGAGTAATCAAAATTTGGAGGTTTTTTTTATGAAAAACTCAATAAAAATGCAGTATACATCATATTCAATACACTCAAGGCATTAAAAGTAAGCTTTTCTTAGGATTTTTGATGATTTTCTACGATTCTTCGGTTTACGACAATTTTCGGTTTACGATGTGGCGGAAAAACGGAACCCCCGTCGTAAACCGGGGACTGCCTGTATAATCAAAGAAATCACTGATGTTTCACTTTACACTGCAGAATCAAATTTACGCTTCTGGCAACAGTATTAATTTTTACTTTTTAAGAAATGATAATAAGCAGCTTAGTGAATTAATAAATATCTAGATCATTACATAATTGGAAATAAAATTTAACCTACCATTGTGAGGTTAATATTGTTATACTCAGGAAACTTATGCACTTATTAGTAAGAGTTTTAGTCACAAGTTCATGCAGATTAGTAAAACTTTTAGTCAAGTTCATGCTGTTAATATACCTTGAGGAGGCAATACAGCGAAAGTATTCTTGGGGTTTGTTAGGTGTTGCCATGATTTTTCGAGAGCAACGGCTCAGTGCCATTCGGGGCACTAATAACACTTGTGCCATGGGCACATATTACAAGTACATGCGATGTATCAATACGCAGTTCTGGCTGTGGAAGCCAGAGGTTATAAATTACTAGGAGAGAACAATAATAAAAGAGATTATCTCACTTTGGGAGTCATTGATAAGGCATACCAGCAACATGGCACTGATCTTATTGGTGCCTTGTGGCACTCATCTACGTACATGAGTATAACATTGTGTGTGAGTTACACAGTTGACGAGTCTGGGACTCGAGATTCATCACAAAAGAATAACAAAAGAATAAGTGACAGACGTGAAGTAATTATTAATTGTTGTAAACAGAGGATGATTAAGTGTGCTAAAATTATACTCCTTAGCCTATGGAAATGGCTAGGTTCATTCTTAAGGGCAAAAGGCCTCAAAGGGAAGTCATAGGACTCACCAAATTGTCAGTTGCACTCTGCATTAGTAGAGTGAAAAACAAGGTAAAATATAAGCCTATGTGAGGCATAAAATAATATGATTAATAGAATCAGAAAAATGAAAGGAAAGAAGGCGTTAAAGGAAAAGAATGAATTACAGAGTTGTAAGGAAACTGAATAGGGAAGGGAACCTGACACCCTCTTCTGGATAGAGGTGCCAAGGTCCTCGTAGGATAGAGGGGTGGCACTGTGCCATTTTGGCACGGGTGCCAGGAGAGCTCAGGATCTCTCTTTAAGTTACCTGGAATTATCCACGCCCATGGTATTTCCTCCACGGACCTCTCTTATTGTGATGGTTTGTCTCAGTTGGGGAATTGGTGGAACTGAGCCCAGGGAGGGGGTGTTTGAGTGTCACCTGTGTCGGCTTCCTTGACAGCCGACGCAGGGACCTTCCTTGCCAGCTCTACCATGATCCGTCACAGTTCCTCGAGTTCATCGGCCAGTTGAGGCGTGTCAGAATCCTTACTCACACTCGTGTCTGCGGAGGACTAGGAAAGGGAAGAAGATGTCTTGGAGGGCATGGAAGGCTTGCAGGTTGCTGTTACCAGCTCAGGCACGGGTTGCGAGGCCGCACCTTTGAGGGAGCTTCTGCTGTAATCAGAAGAATCCATCTCTCTTATTGGCACTGATAGCAGAGCCAAACCAGGCGAAGGGATGGGATCCAAAGTAGGATTTCTTGAACAGAGACCTGGGGCGTGCTCTGGCACTGGTACTGGCACTGGCACTGGCACTGTTACTGTTATAGGATTTGGAGATGGCTCGCCGTTCGGGACAGATGGAGCTTGGCAATGGCAGAGATTGAGAATAAATTTTGGGATCTCCAGGGGGGAGATTGACTGAGTGCCTTTGCACTGGCCCTGGGGCCAGGCCTTGCACAGGACTGGGCTTTGAAATCTGTGTGGAAGGAGGTGGCCACTCCACAGAGTACTCCAGTGGCACTGGCAGTGGAATGAATGGAGGCTCTTGAGAATTACTCATGCCTAATGAATAACTTGAGGGGCTTGGAAACCCAGGTTGTTGTATTTTTGAGGGAGACTGGAAGTCTTGTCTCAGGAGGAGGTCATAACGTCCAGGAATGTAGTTTGCTATGGCAAGGTTGCAGATTTTGGATGTCTGAGGTCTCGTGACTCTCAACTGAACAGTAGGAAGTATCGTTTTAAATTGATTGATACCCTCAATTGTGACGAGTTTACGTCCGTTAATGTTAGCTCCATAGGGAACCTTGTCTTTCCTTATGAGGGAAATTTGTGCACCAGAGTCATCAAATGCTTTGACCTGGCACGCGGGGTAGCTACCTCGAGGGGCTGCCACATATATGGGACCTTCGGCTGTAGGGCCCAAAGGCTTAGAATTTGTAACTGCCAAAGCAATGGCAGGTGTACTTGATTTATTAGGGCATTTTGCCCATTGGGCAGAGTGCCCATAAACTTTGCAAGCAGGGCAATAGCTCCTGCTATAATCTTTGCTTGGCACTACCCCAGGGGAGGGAGCAGGCCTTTTACTCTTCATCCAAGAGCCAGATGGGGCTCGTTGGGCCACTGGTCCATTTAAGGACTTAGAAGGATTTTCTGGCTGAGCCTCAGCCTTGAAACGGCACTGTTCGGTGGGGTGCCCTATTCCCTTGCAATACCCACATACTGGTTTCTTTGGGGTTTGCCCATGTTTGAGAGGGTGCTGAGAGTTGGTTGAGGCGGGCAAAAAGGGATATAATTTTCTTCCATGGGAACTAAGATGAGGATGATTGGTGTCCCAAGTGTCAGGCCAGCGATAGCACTCGACCACTGTCATAGGCGCCTTGTTGCAGAGATGGGTGGCAAGAGTTGGTGGGGCATAAAAGAAAAAGTCCTCAAGCTGGATGAGTTCGAGGATGTCCTCCACACTAGTGGCTTTGAGAGATTCTAGCCATCGTTTTAAGGCCTGGTCTTTTTAAAGATCCACTCAGACCAGGTTTGGCCTGATTCTTTGGGCATATTTCTCCACCTTTTCCTCCAACGTTCGGGAGTTATTTCATAAGCTTTTATAATGGCTTGGCGGACAAGGGCAAAATTTCCTTGATCCTCAGGAGGGAGAGCATTGAATGCAATGGTACCCTTTCCTTCAAGGTGCCATCCTAGGATCAGAGAAATTTCTTGGGGAGAAGGCTGATAGGTCGCCAAGACCTTTTCAATATGGTCAAACCAGGCTTCAGGCTCGGCTTCATCCCATTTTCTTATGAGGGAACCTACACTGCTGAGGGCTGAATGTGGTGAGGGCGCTGGGGTGCTGTGCCCGCTCTGGGCCGCCATTGCAAGCTGATGAGCTCGTTCTTTCTCCCTCTCCTGTCTTTCTGCCTCTTCTCACTTCTCATGGGCTATTCTTTCTTTCTCCTTCTCCTGCCTTTCTGCTGCTTCTTGTTTCTCCTGGGCCCTTCTTCCTGCCTCTTCTTGTTTCTCCTGGGCTAGTCTGTCTTTCTCCTTCTCCAGCCTTTCTGCTTCTTGTTCCGCCTTGGTACTGTCCACCCTCTCTTGGACCCACTCCCTCAGGGCTTGTCTGGATAGTCCCATGTCCTTTCCAGCAGACATGTAGAATTTGAAGTCCTCGTTTTGCTTGGCTCTGGATGTCGTAGACATCGTGAAATAATGGTTGTATGGGCTGGACCCGTTAGAAAATCAATATGTCTGAGAAGACTCAGGGCTGTTCGATGGAACAGGTTCAGTATGTCTGATGAGACTCAGGTTGTCTGAAAAGACTTAATTGCAAGAATCTGAAACACTCAATTGTTCAGAATGAATGAGAATTGATATGTCTGAATAAGACAATTAATCAGTATATCAGAGGAGACTTTGTTAAAATTTAATATGTCTGAGTAAGACTTGGTTGTTCGTGACGAACGAATTTTAATATGCGTCTCAGAAGACGTAACTGAATTTTATGTCACACATGGACTTGGCCGGCTGTGGCATGAAATTAAGGTGTTCCTGAGAACTTAGAGTTTGTGCTAAATGAGCGATTTGGGGCCTCGTAAGACATAAGGCTGTTCTAATGAACTGGAATAATCAGTCCCATAAGGACTTGGATGTGTGTGAAATACTAAATATTAAAAAGGACTTGGATTTTATTTATTGAACGCAAGTCTCAAATAATGATTTGCAGAGAATTGTCAGAACTGGCGGAATCGAAATACAGGCAGTCCCCGGTTTACGACGGGGGTTCCGTTTTTACGCTGCGTCGTAAACCAAAAATCGTCGTAAACCGAAAAATCGTCGAAAATCGTCAAAAATCATAAGGAAACCTTACTTTTAATGCTTTGGGTGCATTGAAAACGATGTAAACTGCATTTTTATTGAGTTTTTCATCAAAAAAACCTTCAAATTATGATTATTCTGCTGTTTTTGAGCCATATTTCTTCCGTCGGATCGGCGTACGGCACGTCGTAACCCCGAAACATGCATCGTAAACCGGGAAATAATTTCTGATGAATATATTTGAAAAGCGTTGTAACCTTGGAACATCGTAAGCCGGACCCGTCGTAAACCGGGGACTGCCTGTAACAGGCTTACGTAAAATTGGGTACTGCTTAACCCTTAAACGCCTACTGGACGTATCATACGGCGACTAAAATTGTCTGTTGGGTGCCAAGTGGACGTACCGTACGTCGACTACAAAAAATTTCAACCTTCGGTCAACTTTGACTCGCCCGAAATGGTTGAAAAACGCAATTGTAAGCTAAAACTCTTACATTCTAGTAATATTCAATCATTTACCTTCACTTTGCAACAGATTGGAAGTCTCTAGCACAATATTTCGATTTATGGTGAATTTTTGAAAAAAACTTTTTCCTTACGTCCGCGCGGTAACTCGTCCAAAAATTTCAGAAATTCTTTCGTCATTTTGTCGTAATTTTTGCACTGTTTTATATTAGCCGTTACGTAAAGTTTTATATATGAAAATGTGCGAAATTTCATGAAAAATACAACAAAATACAACCCATGGTTGTAGCTTTTATCAGTTTGGAAATATTTTCATATAAATCTCGATAACTGCCAAAATTTCAACCTTCGGTCAAATTTGACTCGACCGAAATGGTAAAAAAACGCAATTGTAAGCTAAAACTCTTACGATCTAGTAATATTCAATCATTTACCTTCATTTTGCAACCAATTGGAAGTCTCTAGCACAATATTTCGATTTATGGTGAATTTCTGAAAAAACTTTTTCCTTACGTCCGCACCAGAAATTCTTTCATCACGTTGTCGTAATGTTTGCACTGTTTTATATTAGTCGTTACATAAAGTTTTATATATGGAAATGTGCGCAATTTCATGTAGAATACAACAGAAAATAACTCATGGTTGTAGCTTTTATCAGTTTTGAAATATTTTCATATAAATCACGATAACTGCTAAAATTTCAAGCTTCGTCAACTTTAACTCGACCGAAATGGTCCAAAAACGCAATTATAAGCTAAAACTCTTACATTCTAGTAATATTCAATCATGTACCTTCATTTTGCAACAAACTGGAAGTCTCTAGCACAATATTTCGATTTATGGTGAATTTCTGAAAAAAATTTTTTCCTTACGCTCATGCCACGTAACTCGCCGAACATCTCAGAAATTCTTTCGTCATGTTGTCGTAATGTTTGCATCGTTTTACATTAGTCATTACATAAAGTTTTATATATGAAAATGTGTGCAATTTCATGTAGAATACAACAGAAAATAATTCATGGTTGTAGCTTTTATCACTTTTGAAATATTTTCACATAAATCACGATAACTGCCAAAATTTCAACCTTCGGTGAACTTTAACTTGACCGAAATGGTAGAAAAACGCAATTGTAAGCTAAAACTCTTACATTGTAGTAATATTCAATCATTTACCTTTATTTTGCAATAAATTGGAAGTCTCTAGCACAATATTTCGATTTATGGTGAATTTTTAAAAAAAACATTTTCCTTACGTCTGCGTGGTCCGCGCGGTAACTCGGCCGAACATCTCAGAAATCTTTCGTCACGTTGTCGTAATGTTTGCGCCGTTTTATATTAGTCGTTACATAAAGTTTTATATATGAAAATTTGTGCCATTTCATGTAGAATACAACAGAAAATAACTCATGGTTGTAGCTTTTATCAATTTTGAAATATTTTCATATAAATTACAATAAATAGAAAAAATTCGACCTTCGGTCAACTTTAACTCGACCGAAATGGTCGAAAACTGCAATTGTAAGCTAAAACACTTACAGTCTAGTAATATTCAATCAATTAGCTTCATTTTGCAACAAACGGGAAGTCTCTAGCACAATATTTTGATTTATGGTGAATTTAAAAAAAAAACATTTTTTTATGTCCGCAAGCATTTAATTCATGCATCATATTGTGGTAATATTTTCTCTGTGTTGCTTTGATCATTTTACAATTTGTTATATACCAAAATCATTGCAATTTAGTGTACAATACAAGGAAAAAAATAATCCGTTAGCTTTAACCGTTTTGCTCACAGCGCGATTTGTTTAAAATTATATATGCAATTTTTTTTTTGTGCTGTCATATATTTCAATATTTATATATGATAATGATATTTTTTTTCATTTCTGATGGTTGCATACTAAACTTCAGGCAATGACAAAAAAAGAAGCCAAAAATGAACTCTTAATCTTAAAAACTAAGCGTGCTGTGATTTTTTGAAAAAACTTTTTTCCGCTTCGCGCTAACTAACGCTAACGGCATACGGGAGACGTTTTTGTAAATAGAGCCTCAGCGTTTAAGGGTTAATATGCTTTGAAGCTCCTGGCTCGCGTAAATAGTCACAGTGCCTGAAGGAATGATTTATGCTGGCGGCGGCAGCAAATATTATAAAATTGCTCTGGGCAAGGAAGTGGTACTTCAAGAAATTTGCTATTAAGTGCAAGAATGAATGATAACGCTGGCAGTTCAGCAAATAATATAAAATTGTATAGCTCTGTAGGCAAATAAAAAAAAAAATCCTTCAAAATATACGCAATTAGAAGCGATAAATAGGAGCCAAATGCGAGTGAAAGAAATTTGCTTATTTCAAAGCGTGAAATTAAAACCCGGTGGAATATGACGAGTACACAAAAATTCTTAGCTTACCATACATGGACAAATTTTTTTTCAACGAATTTTTCACGCACTTAAGGGAAAAAGGCAAAAGAAATCTTTACGTTATTCTAGAGACCTGATTTTGGTTACTTTAGCAATCCCATGGGACAGGGAGTTCAGCATGGGCGCGTGAAGAGAAACAACGAACAAATACAGCTGTCTTGGCCTAGGTAACACGTGGTCTACCCTTTTGTAATGAGTGAACGAGGGACATTTCGCCAAAGTTTATTTATTGCCTTCTAAAATGCGGCAAGGTGTACGAATGTACGGATAAAATTAGCGAGCGAAAGAAAGGAATTTATATATGGTTGGCAATGGCATGGGATGGAGCAAGGGCCGGAGTGCTTGCGTTCATGACACCGTGACAGAATTCTAAGGCAGGGCGTCACATCTTGGGCCCTTTTACAGCAGTGGAAGTTGCAGCTTTCCCTTCCAGATGGCGTTGTGATCACTCTGCCCCACGCGGGAACGGCGGGGCATGCATGGTTCGAATTCAAAATGGCGGAACCCACACGGTCCGCGCGCTAGCTGGCCTGCCTTGGGTGACAATTAGATTTCTGCAGTAATCCGCACATTTAATCAAGAGATTTTGACAGCACGAAGGACAAGGAGAGATTAAAAACGTTTTCCCCCCAAAAGGGCAGTGGGGAGAGGTTTAGAGGCAAAGTTCTCAGTGAATCATACTAAATTTGCCTGGTTTAGTTACTTAGTTCTTTTACTTTAAATTTAGTGCAAAAAGGGGGAGGCATAGGAGGTAATATTCATGGTGATATAAATATACAGTAGTCCCTTTTTGTGTAAAAAGAGGGACTGATCTCACCAAAAGAATAAAAAAGTTTGGGAGTTACTTCAACCTTGGACCTGTAAGGAATCTCTAGCGAAACAGGTCACCATGACTCCTCCGTTTGTGAGAGTGACAATGCACACAGATGCCTCATTGACAGGTTTGGGAGGACATCGAGAGGATCGTCAGGTGGCAGGGAGGTGGTCAGCTACTCTGAGGAAGTGTCATATCAATTTCCAGGAACTGATGGCTGTCTTTTTGTCTCTCAAAAACTCAAACCTCCAGAAGAGACACATATTATATTGGTTCTAGACAACATGACTGCAATGCCCTGCATCAAGAGATTGGGATCATGTTCACCACCTCTCAACATGGTAATGCTAGCCATCCTTTAGATGTCACAAGTAAAGAAGTGGCACCTGTCTGGAATTCACCTCACAGGGTCTCTCAATGTAATAGCAGACTCACTTTCAAGGAAAACGACAGCCTTAACGGGGTGGATGTTGGACAACCACTCTTTTCAAACAATAGCCAATATGCTCCCACAACCAGAAGTGGACCTGTTCGCCATGTACGAGAATCACAAACTCCCAGTATATGTATCTCCGAACTCGGACAATCAAGCAATAGAAAGAGATGCCTTCCTACAAGACTGGAACAAGTGAAGGATGATATATCTTTTTCCTCCATTGTCCCAGATTTCGAAGGTTTTGGGCAAACTCCTAACCTTCAGAAAAAGAGCTTATTTAATAGCCCCAAATTGGTCAAACAGGCATTGGTTCCTATCACTGCAACAACTGGTGAAAAGATCAATTCCGTTGTTGTCCGCTGTTCTATCCCAAAAAGTAGGAGGGAAAATCTTTTATGCATCCTCCTTTCTGAGCTGAGACCTTCATGTATGGAATTTTTAAACATTATCTACCGTGAAAACATCTTGCGGTTACAACAATCATGGCATACAAGGCAGCATTTAACAGAACCCTTGCTTTATGGATTTGGGATTGACTCCAGCATAGAAAATGTTACTTCCCTTCTGCAGTCTTTTGCTCTCCAAAGACCCACTCCTGAAAGACTCCCAATTACTTGGTCTCTGAACAAGGTACTTTGACTTTTATCTATCCCTCAATTCAGCAGACCCAATACACCGCAACTCACAAGCTACAAAAGGCGATCTTTTTGATTGCATTAGCATCAGGAGTCCGTATCAGTGAGCTGGGCTCCCTTAGACGGGGACGACATATCACACAAACTGCTCACAATCAATTATTATTGTCCCCAGGCCCATCATTCCTGGCCAAGAATGAGGATCCTTTAAGAAGGAAATCTCATTCTCATAAGAAAACTCAAGCACTTAAGGTTTACCTAGAGGTCACAGCAAACATCCCAGAAGGTCCAGTTTTCCTACACCCTAGCACGAATAAACCACTCCCTCTACAAGGGCTAAGAATAATTTTAGTGTCCCTCATTAATCCTCTAAGGCCGAGCCTCTATTTACAAAAACGTCTCCCGTATGCCGGCGGCGTTCGGGAGCTAGCGCCGAAGTGGAAAAAAAGTTTTTTTCAAAAAATCACAGCATGCTTAGTTTTTAAGATTAAGAGTTCATTTTTGGCTCCTTTTTTGCTCATTGCCTGAAGTTTAGTATGCAACCATCAGAAATGAAAAAAATATTATCATATATAAATATTGGAATATATGACAGTGAAAAAAAAAACATATATAATTGTATACAAATCGCGCTGTAAGCAAAACGGTTAAAGCTAATGAGTTACTTTTTTTTAGTTGTATTGTACACTAAATTGCAATGATTTTGGTATATAACAGATTGTAAAACGATTAAAGCAACACAGAAAATATTATCACAAAATGATGCATGAATTCGTAACGCGCGGACGTAAAAAAATGTTTTTCAAAAATTCACCATAAATCGAAATATTGTGCTAGAGACTTTCCAATTGTTTCAAAATGAATGAAATTGATTGAATATTACTAGAATGTAAGAGTTTTAGCTTACAATTGCATTTTTTTACCATTTCGGTCGAGTTAAAGTTGACCGAAGGTTGATTTTTTTCTATTTATCGTTATTTATGTGAAAATATTTCAAAAATAGTAAAAGCTAAAAGCATGATTTAATTTTTGTTGTATTCTACATGAAATTGCGCACATTTTGATGTATAACACTTTATGTAACAATAATATAAAATGGCAAAAAAATTACGACAAGGTGACTCAAGAAATGCTAGGATTTTCAGCAGAGTTCGCGCGCGCGGAGGGAAGGAAAAAGTTTTTATTCAAAAGTTCACCATAAATCGAAATATTGTGCTAGAGACTTTCCGTTTGTTGCAGAATAAAGGTAAATGATTGATTGTTACTAGAATGTAAGAATTTTGGCTTACGATTGCGTTTTTCCACCATTTCGGTCGAGTCAAAGTTGATCGAATGTTAAAATTTTGTCAGTTATCGTGATTTAAATGAAAATATTTCAAAACTGTTAAAAGCTAAAAGAATGATTTATTTTTTGTTGTATTCTACATGAAATCGCGCACATTTTGATGTATAACACTTTATGTAACGAATAATATAAAACGGCAAAAAAATTACGACAAGGTGACTCAAGAAATGCTAGGATTTTCAGCGGAGTTCGCGCTCGCGGAGCGAAGGAAAATTTTTTTTTCAAAAATTCACCATAAATCGAAATAGTGTGCTAGAGACTTTCCGTTTGTTGCAAAATTAAGGAAAATGATTGATTGTTACTAGAATGTAAGAGTGTTGGCTTACAATTGCGTTTTTTACCATTTCGGTCGAGTCAAAGTTGACCAAAGGTTAAAATTTTGTCAGTTATCGTGATT
>NC_089781.1:44053196-44134753 GCF_040412425.1 Macrobrachium rosenbergii
GGGGCCGGTGTTGGAAGGCCACTCCTCTGGATTAAAGTTTATGAGGGCATTCCCAGCCACCTCAAGATACTGGATGTGGGACAACCTCTGAACGTCAGAATTGTATCCACAGTAAAGGATGTAGGCATTCTGGAGGGCCAACTGAAAGAGGTATTTGACGAGCTTCTGTGTCCACCTCCTGGTTCTCCTGGCGAAGGGATAATACTGGATGAGTTGATCAAAGAGATCAACTCCTCCCATGTGCCTGTTGTAGTGCCCAATGACAGTAGGGCGTTGGACACGAAACTCCTCATACGTAACTCGGCCCTGCCGACGTGTCTTCTTCCGCTGAATGATCTCTTCTTGGATGGGCTCATGACTCGTAATCATGGGCACGAGTCGGACCCCCCCTTCCAACAGATGACGAAGACTTCTCCTTCTTCGCCGCCACTCTGTCTCTCCTCTTGCCAGATGTTGCGGCTGGCTAGCGAACCTCTTGAGGACATTCGGGGCCCCACGCACCAACCGAAGGGTACCACTTACGTGCACACCTGCTTCATACAGTTCCTGGGCCAGGGATACCGAAAGTTATAATAATTATCCATAAACAGGTGGTATCCCTGGTTACGGAAACGATCCACAAGACCAAGACAGTGTCACGCAGCGTGGAGAAGACCCCAGAATACACCGAGAAGTCCACGACGTATCCAGTGTTGGATTCTGTAATAAAAATAACTTTACACCATATTTCTTTGGCTTCTTGGGGTTGTACGCTTTTATACTTAGATGCCCTTTGTATGGCATCATCTCCTCATCCAAAGAAAGGTTCTTGGAAGGAACCACGAGAAACTGGCACCGTTCACGAATGTACTCCAACACTGGGTGGACTAAGATGAGGCAGTCGGGGTTATTCTGGGGTATGGCCCTTCGGTTGAAGGCGTTGAAATACCTGTCCAACGCCAGGATATTATCACGGGGCATAATGCCGGGCACATTGGGCGTACTTAAAAAAAAATTCACATTCCAATATTGCCTGACATCGGCAGCAGGCATCATTCCAAAAAAAATGTGGAACCCCAAAAAATGCACCATGTCCGTGAGGTTGCAGCCCCGCCAGCGATACGACAACATCGTCTGCAGTTCCTCACGGCAGTACCGAGCGTAATCTGCCGTCTCTGCAATGAGGTATTCCAGCAATTCCCGCGTCAGGAAGAGCTGAATGAACCCCAGTGTAGTGAGAGGCACAGGGACAGTCAGTCCAGGTGCTGCCGTGAATGGGTGCATGTTAGGTGGGGTGGGGTCCTCCAACCACCCCTCATCACTTTCGGACGAATGGCCTTCACCCAAGCTGCCGCGACGTTGCGACCTTCTACGGGCCCGTGCTCACTCACGTGCGCGGGCACGACTTCGCACTCCCACCCTCCCCACTGGCCCATCTCCCTCACTTTCACCATCACTTTCTGTCTCGTCCCCACCAGCCACAATCGGGGCCTCCTCCTCCTCCTCAGACTCTCCCTCATATGCACTGAAACCACTAAATTCAAGCTCACTTTCCTCCTGTGGCTCCCATACGGGCATTGGGGGCAAGTACTCATCATCACTAACATCAGGCGTGATGTCCTCATCACTGGATGACCAACTGCCATCGAAATGAGGACTTTCCACCTGCTCTCGATCGAGCTCCAACAAGTACACGTCAATGTCCTTTTGTTGGAGGCCTCCCAAATGCTTATGGATGCCCCTCAGGACTCCCCGATGCTTCCTAGGGGTCGTAAAAGGCACGGGATGTTGTCCTTGGTCCCCTTTGGTCACACGTGGCCGCACAACACGGCGTTGAGAAGCTGGGTCATCTTGGCTGCTTGGTCCCTCTCCAGCATCCCAGTCTAAAACTCGTCTCACACGCTCACTACCGACAGGCAATACGCGCCTTTCACGGTCCTGACGACGTTGGGACATCTCTGCAAACGTCCTGTTGCCTCACAAATATGCAAACACTCGCCTAAGTTCTGCAAAACACGGATGCGTCAAGATATCGCTCTCCGACGATGCGCCGCTGATGCTTTCTGGTGCGAGAAGGAAGAAATTTGCGCATGCGCGTCTGGGTGACACTTATAAACAAAACAACAGCGTGATCTGTGAACTCCCAGCATCCCTCAAGGCGCGTGATTTAAAACCTTTCGCAAACTAGGCCTATAATTATTTTTCCGCGAATATTTAAAAAAACCATTTTTAGTCAACGTACCATACGTCCACTTGGCACCTAACAGACAATTTTAGTCGACATATGGTACGTCCAGTAGGCGTTTAAGGGTTAAAAGAAGCAAACCCACACTCCTTTCCTAGGTCACATGGCATTAGGAAAGTAAGTACGCTGCTGGCCTTCTTCAGAAATGTCTCTTTTGGAGAAGTCTCCAAAAGTACAGGGTGGGCGTCAGAGACAGTTTTCTTAAAACATTACTGCTATGAGCTCGAACAAATTTGTCTACGCTGCATATTAGTAGGTGGTATGGTTAGTCCTGACCACATAGTCTCTACAGCAGAAAACCAGGGGTCTTCCTGATGGGTGAGTATGCTGACTATTACTGGGGAAAATAAAAAAGACTGCAACCACACCCAGCATACTTAGGTAAGTCACTATAGAACTTCACCCTGAAAATGCAAGTTCTTGTTTTGTTTCTTGTTACCAAAACCCCAAAAGGTCTTTTAGAATAAGGAATGGGGCTTGAAGCTTGTGGCTTGACTTTGGACCATAAATGTTTTTTCTTTGGGTTTTTTGGGATTAAAATTTTGAGAGCTTAAGCCTTTGTCACCTGTCAATTTCTTTTATAAAGATCCTTGAGGACGAAACAAGTGACTATGCTATCAAAAAACAGGTTTTGATGTAGGTAAAACCTATTTTTGGTAGTCACTGTTGAGTCCTCAAAACCCTCCCACTTCCCTGACAAAAGGCATGGGATTTGGGCAAGGGATCATCCTTCATTGACCAGCAGAGAGTAATGGAGCTGGTCTTTTGTCTGCCCTGGTCGTTAACAAGATGGTAGACGCGCATGTGCAATAGTCACTTCTTGCATTTTTTGATGTAGGAAAAACTGGGTTCAGCTTAAGGGAAAGTGCCCTCTTATCTTTGAGTCCATTATACTCTTATCACATGTCATTATGACACAAGACCAGGCTAGAAAAATATTTCTTTGATACTAGTCTAGTCACCGTGGAGTGCTGACACACCATGGGCGGTTAACTCCTTGAGGACTCAACAGAGACTACCAAAAATAGGTTTTCCTACGTCAAAACCTGTTTTTGTATGAGATAGGAAAAAGGGGTTTTGCTTTTTTTTTTTTTTTTGTAAAAAAATGTGTATTTATATACTGTAGTATATTTTGTTACAAACAGGGCTAATAAGATGGAAAATTGGCTTTTGCATCAACTTTTCAATTTAAGAGCATGATTGGTTGTTTTTTATAAGCATATTTAACAATTGTAGTTAAGCAGTCTTGACAAGGGAGGGGGAGTAAGTGTATGAAGTTGTCATTTACATCTATAGAGTGTTTTTTTTACCATATCTTGAATTTTCTATTATCTGTCATTGCCTTGGCTCTATAAATGCAAATACAGGAGAGATTTCACTGTGTGGCAACACTGGTTAGGTTACCCAAACCTAACCATTGGGGTATTAGGTGCAGGGTGAGTTTTCACTGAATTTTTTGGGGTGAAAGTGTGCCTTATGAGAGGAAGTATGCTATATTTAGTGGTAATTATTGTATTATAGGATACTTGCTTTAAAAAATTGAAAAATTGTTTCAAATTTTAATTGTACTGTATATTTGTTTTTTTTTTCAGTGGTGGTGGAGATCGATCCAGCGTTTACTGCTGCCTTAATAATTGCTTACGGCAGCTTCGACGAGAGGGGCGGGTAGACATATTTCAGACTGCAAGGAGGCTGAGAGCCTTGAGACAGTTCCAGTTACAAGATTTTGTAAGTTGATATTTATTCAGATTTCAAATAAAGTCATATTTGATATGGAACAAGTCTGTGATTTAGTCTTGGGTATTTTAAAGTTATATACTTGTAAACTGATCCCATTTGTTGTTTTCTTAAGAAATCCTCCAGTTATTTTTCATACTGTGGATTTTAAAATTGTAAATGATGTGTTGGTTGATAATGGTGTATTTATTTTGTAGAAGAAAATTTAGTTCTTGACCATCGAGCTATTGTCCAGTTGTTTTCAGTTCTGTACTGTAGTGTAATTATTGAACTTCTAGTGTAAGTTTTGAAGGTGATATTTCTGTACTACTCAATTTTTTTTTATAAACCAGGAAGTTAAATAATATCTGCTGATTATCATCCAGTTACCTTTGATGCATGCTCCGGGAAGGTTACAGGAAAAATTTTTTATTAGATTATGGCAGTACTTAACATTAATTGTCTTTAACTCTATAGTTTGTCAAATTTTTCATCACAAGTGATTTTATTATTGAAATATTCTATTTGTAAAGCTTTGACATACAAGGTGTGTCCCAAAAGTAATGAAACTAAATTCACAAAGTATGTTTATATTGAAAAATTTTACAAAGGAACATTGTCTCCCTCAAAATAACATCTCCTAGAATTAATACAGCGGTTCCAGAGATTTTTCCATTTTTCGTAGCAGTGCTGGAAGTCATTTTCCGAAATGTTGTTAAGACTGGTAGTCACAGCTCTTTGAATGTTCTCTAAGCCCCCAAAATGAGTCCCTTTGAGTTGAGATTTCAGTTTTGGGAAAATAAAAGTCACAGGGGGCCAGATCTGGGCTGTAAGCTGGGTGTGGAAGTGTTGCAATGGATTTCTTGGTCAAAAATTTGTTGATAGACAAGGCGGTGTGACATGGTGCATTGTCGTGGTGAAGGATCCAAGAAGTGGCAATCTCAGGGTGAACCTGCAAAACTCTTTTTTTCTCAAATGTTCCAGAACTTCTTGTAAAAGGTTTGCTTAACAATGGTCTTTTGTGGTACAGACTTTCTGGATGACCCCTTTTGCATTGAAAAACACAATCAACATTGATTTCACTCGAGATTTGGTCATGTGCTTTCTTTGGTTTGGGTGATGCTGGAGTGTGCCACTTACAACTTTGACGTTTTGTTTTGGGATCGTACTTGAACACCCATGATTTGTCACGAAGTAATCAGTCTATTGAACATGTTTGGGTCAGTAGATGAAATGATTTAAAATATGGAAAGATGAGTTTCTTTCCATTCTTCAGTCAAGTTCTTGGGCACAAGTTTGGCACAAATCTTCCTCATGTTCAAATCCTTGGTAACAATTCAATGGACGACTGTGTTTGGTATTCATACTTCATCAGAAATGAATCTGATGTTCATTCACCTGTTAGTGTCCAGGACAGCCTTCACACAGGCAAAATTTTCATCTGTTCTTGATGATGAAGGGTGCCCAGATCATGGTTCATCTTCAACATTTTCATGGCCATCCTTGAAGGCCTTATGCCCGCTGTAGATTTGTGTCCTTGACGGTGCATGGTGTCCGTATGCAGAATTAATCATTTCAGCCATTTCTGGGAAGGATTTCCCAAGTAAAGCACAAAATTTAATAGCACAACGTTGTTCAATAGATGGCTGCATTTGGATTGAAATGAGACTGCCAGACACAGCAGCACTTCTTAACACACCTACTTCGTCTAATTGTTCATACCTGTATTCAACTGACAGTAATTACAATGTCTTCTCCATATCCCTACCTACCCACCCCACTTCCTGATTGGGTTACAGAACACGCCCACCAAGGATTAAAAATTTAGTTTCATTACTTTTGGGATACACCTTGCATATGAATGATTATTGCATGTTTTGGTTCATGTAGGTAGGATGGATATTGTGTAGCGGGGTTAAATTTGATGCTGATATCAGTTGTCACAACCACATGTCAAGAGATGCATAAATTTTCATGGCTCTCGTTTGGATGACCAGTATAACTGGGGTTTTTTCATTTCCTCTCTTAAACAGTATCAGTATTTGTCCTTTTATAAGTGTTTAGTCCTCCATATTAAGGTGAGTAACTCTTATAAGTTGACCCTGTGATTTTTGCTTCGGAGACTGTTTATTGATCATACACAAACTGCAAGGGTTATTAGACAGTTATAAATCTAAAATGATAGTGCATCTAAAGTGACAGTGTGAAGTGTCAGCCTGATAACCTCTAAAGAGATAAATACTGTACCTCAGACAGGTGACTCGACTTGCTGCTATTTGAGAACTACTGCTTGAAGCACTTAACCTAATTTGACACACTGATACTGATGTGTTGTGCTGTTGGAAAGGTTAAGAGCTGTTCTCTTATTGCTTCTTGGTGTCATTATACCTGACATACTTTTGGGTATTTTACAGATTAAACTCTTGAAATTAGTAGGGATTATTGCAGTTGCCCATCCTGGATTCACAAATTGTGGGAACTTTCAAATGGCCATGTGCTTACAAAATATTTTCATATACAATATTCAATTGAATTGGCTTGCTCATGTGCCTTGAAATCAGAACACTTTTGTACAAATGTGTATATATCCATACCTTCTGGTGGTCAGGAATGGAATTTTCATTTCCTCTTGAACTGAATTGATGAACTGTCTCTAGCACACATTACACACAGCATGCAATTGTGATATCCACTATCCAAGATTTCCAGGACATATCATCGCTCATGCACCCAAAACTCTGCAGACACATCCTTTTTGAAAGTCTATTATTTTTTTAATACCACGTAAAAGGTTAAAACCTAAACATCAAACATGCAACATAACCTTTATCTTTCCTCTACAGTATACAGTATACTGATCAGAAAACAACTAGGGTTATGATATTGTGCTAATAATGGATTCTAGGGGTGGCAGACACCTATCTAGAGTAACAGATTATATGGTACTGTATTTCCAAATTCAATTACTGGCCCGTCAGGTGTAATGATCAAATTTTTATTGGCAATTTCCAAAAATGCCTGTTTACAACTATGTTGGCTTAACTGAGTTTTCACATGTTGTCATAGTTGATGGTCTGAGCTGTTTCCAGACATAAGATAAAACCAGTATTTTTAGTATTCTAATAGGAAATAAAATTGCAAGTGCAGGTAGATGCTGAAAATTCCATGGCTCAAAGCTTACAGTCTACTTGTACCTTTATTCTTCAGACATTCACTTTTTTATTATCTTTTGTTTCATATATCATATATTATGTCTTTCGCCGTATACATGCACAGTATTTCAAAAGTTTTGAGACCCTTCAAACTTGAGTAACACTTGAGATATTGACAGTATAGTCTGTTAACACTTTGCTAAGAAAAACGTTCATAAAATTGAGTTTGCTCAGGACAGTTTTATGCATTCAAATCCCTAAAACTCCATTATTTATGAATGAATTTAAATAATTTGAAAAACAATATAATTAGTGGTTATGTGGGAGTAAAATGGTTTAATAACATAATTTTTATTTGTATATTTTCTTTATATATTTAAACTAATTTGTATATATTTTTTGTTACACTCTTTTAAAGGTAAACAAAACTTTACTGGAAAATTTTAGTTTTATTTGATATAATTAAACTTTTTGCTGGTTTTCAAATTGATTGACAAATAATGGAGAAGAAAGATTTCAAAAACAAGAAAAAGTTATGTAATAACACTAATTTATATGTGGAAAAACAAGTTTTCTTCATGATAAGTAAAAATGCTTGGATATATTCTTTAGAATGAGAAAAAACAACAATGGAAGTTTCAGTTCCATAGTTAAAAAAATGTATCGGCAAAATGTCACAAGTGTTAGGTCCTTTGCTCTTCAAAATGTATATAAAGGACCTGGACCTTTGGGTAACTTACAGAATGGATACCAGTTGCTATAATTATATGGTAAAAGCAGTTCCAAAAAGACAGACGGGAAACGGGTCAGTTATCAGTATAATGGCAGATGCATGTCACCTTAAATAATATGTACTCAACTTATGATAGATTGCCAAGTATGACTTACCTGGCAAGCAGGTAAAGTTTTCAGACATAATTGTTGGGGAAAATTTGTGGACTGTTTATGTCCATACAAACATTTTGTTTCTTTTCTTGAAACAAATCCCAGGTTAGGCTTGTGATCTAAGGTCCAGATAATAGAGCTGAAATCCATATCCTATCAAGAGGTCTCCAGGGGGAAAATAAATCTGGACAGAATACTTTCATAAATCCAAACTGGTTCACTCTAAACACATTTTTTCCTTTTGTAAATATTGCTTCTGTAAAACCTCTTATTTTCCACCGAGACAGGGGCCAATGTGTATTTGCCGAAGTGTTGAGGGTAATTCTTTTATAGACCCTTTTAAGAAAAATGTATACATGGGTACAGTACTATTCCAGAAGCTTTTGTGAACGTCATAATAGAAGTAAAGCTTTTCAAGGACAGCATACTTGTTTTGTTTTGAGGGAGGTCATTTTCTCCTCAATTGATATTTCCCATCATATAGAAACTTTATTGGCAGATTGGTTGCCTTGCAATAATTTTTAAACACTATTATATCTGCATATTATTATATCTGCATATTTTCATTTTCAGGCACAGTATGAATTTGTGTACAAGGCTCTTATTGAATTCATCGACAGCAGGGGATTAGAAACCATGTAAAGAAAGATTCCAGTTCCAAATAGACATTGAGAAATCAGTCAGTTGGTTTATGAAGAAAAGGTTTGAACTTTGTTCTATCCACATTTTTATAAAATAGTGCAAAAAAAAAAACAAAAATTTTATCTACATTGTCTAGACAAATGATCTGCAGATAGTTTTTATAATTATTTTTTACAATGCAACAGTGGTGTTTGTGTTTGGGAAATGTAATTTCTTAGTAAGAGGAATCTTATCGGAATCTCCCAATCGTATGGTAGTGAAGAGTTGTTGTGTCACATGTTTGGAAGAAAAGACTGATAGATTTTATATATATATATAATTATATATATACATACATATATATATATATATATATATATATATATATATATATATATATATATATATATATATATATATATATATATATATATATATATATATATATATATATATATATATATATATATATATATATATATGTTGTTTTTTTGCAGAATGTGGAAAGGTTATGTGATGTGTTTTAACATCAATTATATTGCTAGTTTGAAACTTATTTGCTGTTTTGAGTACAGAAAATATTCAAAGCTGACCTTGGCTCGAATTTTCTTTCAGCATATGACCAACACTGCTACCTCTAATGATGATGCATCTTGAATGCTGTTCAGCCTTCATGGTTAGGCATAAATTCAATGCTAATTAAGTAGTGACTTAAGGATAGAGACATAGAATTTTTAGGTAACGGCTAGTGCTCAAATGTTTGTACCAGATCATTTTAATGTTTTTTAATCATACTGTTGCTTTTGTGAGGGGGGATTATGCAGGATTTTTTATTAATCAAAATATTTTTGTCATTTATTTGATAAACTGCATTGGCAGCATTTAATTTTTGTTTAGTGTAGAATATGGAAGTATTCTTGCTTTCCTTTTCTCTTTTTAATGATATTATTCCATAGTACATCATACTTTTTAATTTACTGTAAATACTGTGTGTTGTATAAAGAAATTACAAATTTATCAGAGGTGCATTTTTTCATGTTACTTAGGTATTGGCAAAATTATACCAAAAATGCAGAAGAGTTTTATGGTATGCCTCTTCAAGGAAATTGGGTAATTTCTGCTCTGTAGGGTAAAACATGCTAGGTTTCACATGAGTGTTTTCACTGGAGTTTAAAAGGAAGACCAGTCAGTGTGTGTGTAAAACTTTGTTGCTGTGTTGGGACCAGGTTAATTTTTTTTTTTTTTACCATTTACTGATACCCTACCTCTTGAATCCATGCTTGCACTGTAGTGTTTGAATCATATCAGACCCTTCAGCATTGGTATATTTACTTTATTGTTTTTGATATGTTATTTTTGAGAAATGATAATGTGAATTTCATGTGAATTTGAATAAATTTCCAGGTATGTACAGTAGATCAGTTTTTATCCCACTTCACCATGTTTGAAAATAACTTTAATATCCAATATGGTAAGGAATGCTTCTTTCACTACAGTGGATTTTACTACATTTACTGGTACTGTTGCTATTGTCTGTTGCTGCTGCTTATATACTATGTTTTATCTTCTTACATCTTTATATACCCTATTTAAATTTAAGCTGATGATCAGTTATTATTAAGCACTTAATTCTCACTTTGTTCTAAGTTTAAGTGTGTGTTTAATCCTTTTTTTAAATATTAATATATGGTAAATGCTTGTACTGCTTTTTAAAAATGCCAGTGGTGTATTGATGCAGAAATTATACAGTTGTTAAAACTGATCTAGAACTTTTCTATTGTTTATTTTGAAGGCAAACTGGGATCAGTTTCTCTGGTTTAGAAAAATATGGCAGAAAGCATTTGGTATGTCAGAGAAAGATGTAGTGAATGCCAAAAAGGTGCTGAATCCTGTTGAAAATAGGCTTAAGTGTAAATGTTCCTTGCAATTATGAGTCTTTTTTCATAATTGAAATTTACAAACAATACAAACATATAGAAGTAAGGTATGAAGAGTTAGTTTTGCAATTTTATTGCTAGTCGTTTAATTTTTTATTCAGTTATTAGATTGAGTTTGGATTTCTTTATGGACGCCTGAATTATCTCTTCTGCCTTATGTTCACATATGCTTCTATTTATCTATAATTAAATTTGGAATACTTAATATTCTGACTCAGTAGTTTTATATTTAATCTTGTTTGCTATTTCTTTGTCCAGAGCTATAAATTGTTTTTCTGAAATAAGAAATCATTGAATGAAGTAGCTTTACCACGTCTTTACCTAAAAGAGAACTAAGAAGAATCATAATTACATTGTTCATCATGGGTGTGTAATTATCACATTATTGAATGAATATGTAATTTTGAGAATTGTATGGTAGTTTCAGTCATTGTGGCACATTAAATTATGACATTTACTCCAGGCTGCAAGTAATTACGTGAGAACCAGGTAAATGTTTAGATTAAACTATTTAATAGTAATAGTACATATGCGTTTTATTCCTTTAGACTTGGAATTGTCAGATGTCTTTATGTTTTTAATGCTAAGGTATTTATTAATTTTTGATAATTATTTTGAATAATTATTTACATACATCCTATGTTTGTTAAATGCAAGTACAGTACTGTAATTTTGTCCAAAATGGGTTGCAAAAATATACTGTATTCATATTTTCATTAGTATAAAGTGGTAGAAGCAAGGATTAGAAGGTGAATTAATTGCTAAAATCAGAAAATATTAAGAATTTACAGTAAGATTTTTTTTTTGTTGTAGACTTTATATACTGTCTATATTTTAAAGCAAGACTTAAAACTGTTTTAAAGCCACGTTGCGACATGTCTTTCTTAATTATCTTAAATATGATTATCAGTAACTGATGACATTTTCATACAGTTATGAAGGAAATAGATGGAAGACTTATTTGCAAAAATTATTACTTGCACATGTGTAAATCACCCAGATCCATAAGGAAAGTGGTTCAGTGGTTTTGGAGACTTCAGAATTTTGTCCTTCAGTATAGAAGGATTGCATATTGCTTATGCTGTACTCTTATGTGTGTGTGTGTGTATGTATCATCATAAACATTTCTATGTCAGGTTTTCCTTCATGGGGTTAGAGATGAATTGGTTTTTTTCAGTTCTCCTCTGGCATATGTTCTTTCTTCCAGAATTCATATCTAATCTTCTATCTATCCCTTTATTAATGAATTTGTTAGCCCTCTCCTGGTCTTTGTCCTGCTACTTTTGTAGCTTTTCAGATGAACTGCTCCTTATCACATGTCACACAACCAAACTATTTCAATCTTGGAGATATCCATCTGTTTTCTGGCCTCGGAACGTCACATCTCATTGCCACATCATCTATCTCAGTATGATCTCTCTACCTTACTCTGGCTGTGAATGTTAACCCTCTATATTTACACCATTACAGAATTTTTTCCATTTTCTTTGTCAGTATTCATGTTTTTGCAGCATAGAGTTATACAGGAATATCAATCATAAAGCTTAGCTCTCTAGTAATGGGACATTTTTATTTACCAGTGTTTTAGCTCTCTCTCTCTATTCATCCATGCTGCAGCTAATCTTTATCTTAATGCCCTCTCAACTTAGGTTTCACAGTCCAGTGTGTTCCTAAGGCAACGGTTAATGCACTGCATCTGTGAAGACCTGCCTATATCTCACAGTATGTTTATCCACTTTCTTCTCTTCCCCATTTGTTCTTGTATTGTATATTTTGCAAACCTTAGTATCTCTTGTGAAACTGTCAGTTACATTCAGTGCACAGTTTAGAGCTCACCCCTAGACCACGACAGTCATTTGACTTCTTTCCTGATTGTACTTCCTTTCCAATCACCATAAGGTGTGTTTTGCTTGGATCATTTCAGTCCTCTTCTCCATTCCATTCTTCTACCTTTTAAATATTTTTGTGACCTCTTCTTTAGATCTTCCTGTTAACTTAGGTCATCTGCATTAAAAAAAAAAATATATATATATATAATATATATATATATATATATATATATACATATATATATATATATATATACAGGTAGTATACTCAAGTTATGGAGTTACAATAATTCGTCTTACGATAGTATAGTTTGAGTTTACAATGGGTTTAGCAATCAATACCGATGCGACAATATTTAGAAAATATTTTTAAATTTTGCATGGGTGCAGGCAACAGCGTACAATCAGGCAGCAAGAGAAACCAACTTACAATAGACCAACTTCTTTTCCTCCATCTCTTTATTCCATCTTCTAGTTAAAAAAGTAAGAGAATGAAAAAAGTATTGTTAATGACCTTATACTCTTGCAAAAATGTGTACAGCCTTAAACAACTGAACGAGAAACTGTTATTTTGCTAATAACCAAATCGGATAATAACTGTTTTGCTTGTATTTCAACCATCGTACAGTTAAACAATTACCGTAGTTATGTTAAAAATGACGTTAAGTACAATAGGACTGATATATTTTTACATTATACCCTTATCCGCTTTGGAGAAAAGATCGGCAAAGAAAAATACTGCTAAGTAAATTTAAGCTGCAAGTTGTAGCTGAAGCTGAGAAAACAATGTTCAAGCTGCTAATGACTAAATTATCGTGCATTGGCAACATGGATAAAACTCGACCATAGATAAAATTGGAGAGAGTATTTCAATAAAAACTACTGGGCATGAAAGAACACATATTACTGCTGTTTTCACGCCGATAAAAGATATATGCGTAAAGCTTGTAGTATGATGATGAAATCAAGAGAAAATAGCGAACGGAATCTTATTTTTTTTTTTACACAAAACAAACATGCCCCCAAACCACCAGCCACCAACGTCATCTATTAATGAAAAAAATTGCTAAATTAATGTCACAAGAGATATTTAAGTTATATTTTGACTTAAAAACACTTTGTATAATGAAAAATATCCTTGTCCCATATAAATAAAGTATCTAGAGATTCATTTACGCTAACTAGAAGCAAGAAAAATGCTCCGAACTGAGTTAACTGCGGCGAAATAAACATCGCGTGATTGATTTCTAAACCAAAACATTTGATTGCTATGATTGAAATTTATAATGCAAAAGCAATATGAGAATATATACAACTGGATACAGTGTAGTAAAGCATAACTTTTTAAAAGATCCATGGAAAAGATGCACATTCGTTATTTTGATGTTTGTATAATACGGTGTTAATATGTGAAAATAGAGTACAGTATAATGTAGGCTAGGCTACCGTATATGATATACCAAAGCGTAGGCCAAGCCTTGTTTGTTATTCAATTTCTCTTTATACTGAATTATCATAAGTCAATCTGCATTGAACCTGCAGAATTAGCTGACATTAATAATTACTATACCGTATATGTAGAGAGTATACAGTACTGTGTAGTGTAGGCTAGGCTATCATATGTATAAATGGTACTGATTACCCTAGTGTAGGCTAGGCCATATTCGAGATATGATTTTTTCATCAAACAATCGGTTTTTTAGAACCTAACCCCATCATAAGTAGGGCAATACCTGTATATACATACATACACACACACACATACATACATACATACATACATAAATACATACAGTCGACCCTCGTTAAGCTGGACCCTGTTAATCTGGATATCAGGTAAGACGGACACTGAAGAGGGCCAGTCAGTTTAAAATACGTACCGTTCGACCATGATTTAAAATAGTTACTCTTCCTCGGCTCGCCGAGTACCGTTTTCCTTTTTATTTACCGAGGGTAAATAAAAACTTTTCATTTATATTTTTATTTTATATACTGTATACTGTTCTGTATTTATACTGTACTAAACTGAAATGCTTTTACCTTGTAACCAGTTTAACTTGCGCACAGTACATACCATCATTAATAAACGCTATTATCTGGAACGGTAGGAATTATTGTATCCAGTCACTGCGCATTAACAGGTTTACCTATCTGCTGCATAACTGGTAGCCACAGTACGATGCTTTGTATGTTTTTTAGGAAAGAAAAGACATGACAAAGGTAGACTTAACGAAGACAAAAGCTGAGTTACTGAACAATACTTGTGTTTACGTGGCAAATGACATGAGAGAGAGGAAATTGCCAGTTCCCTCTATGCAGCATAATTCTATCCTCGAGAGATTAAAGAGAAGAATTTTGTTTTAAAGTTAAGTCAATGCAGTGTTAGTAATATCTTCTGAAGCAAAAAAAAAAAATATTGCTGAAGAATATCTGAACTAACAATTTTGCACTCAAAGTAATAAGAAGGAATTCATTCTATTCTTCATGCAATCAGTAAAATACATACATTATTAAAAACTACTTATTGTATTCAAAACACACTCACTTATGTCATCATCAGCTGCAAAACGTTCTTTCTCAGACAGAATAAAGCTAAAACCTGGTTGGCTGGCTGGTTGCCATGGAGATCTGCTAGCCAGTGACAACTGTCTACTTCTGCTCTATTTATAGACATACGTTGTGACAGCCTTAAGTATGAACGCTGCCGTGATCGTGATTATTTGACTGCTGATGGCAAAAAGTACTCAATTATTTGCTTTATATAATTGTTTCTTCATGAAAACAAGACTTCAACAATAATTTTAACTTTAATACAGTGGTATGAAAAATCCCACAGCAGTCTGTCGTGGTGATGTGTCATCACTTGTGAATCCTATTCCCAGACCGCCCTGAGATTTACAACTGCAAACTGATGATGACATTAGTAACAATAAACAACCCTCTCCAAGATCGATATGATGAAATGTGTTTTATAATCTTTACTTATCGTTAAAATTCACATGTTGAATTACAATTAATTTGATCATGTATATTTTTGCGTTTTACAGAACGTTTATCTCACATTCATTTAACACTATATTAATATAAATAATAGTAAACTATAATGAATAAATAACTGTAATGAAAAAAACATGAAAAAAGGGAAAAGATGTTTTTGCTGCAATAGTGATGTTTGATTATGTTCCCAACCCCACAGTTCTGAAACACGAAAAATTTAAAAAACCGAAACACATCTGGCCCCGAGGATTTCGGGTAAAGGATTGTGTACCTGTAATCTAAATTTCATTATCTTGCTCTTCATTTTAGAGACTCCACTTCTTTTTACTTAATAGTTATGCGTTCATGTTTCGGCTTAGGCTTCTACATATGAGGCTGAATTCTATAATTTTATCATGTTTTATTCTTCTGTTTTTCATCTACCATAAGCTTTAATTCAAACGTACATTGGTGTATTATTCATACTCTATAAAAATAATGAAATACAGTATATTTATAGGTTTATATATAGATATTGCCGGTTAAACCGGACTGTCAGCTAAGACGGACACTTTGGCCCCCCTAATAGTCCATCTTAATGAGGGTCAACTGTATATATTATGCAAATATGAGAAAATGGAATAGATAATTGCTTTTTGGATAAAGTTGTCAGTTTAAAGTATGAGATTGTTGTTTATAAGCATATTCATTGTTTACGGCTATGCGGTGTTGACAAGGTTAGATGAGAAAGAATACAGAGTTGTCTTTGAACACCCATAGATTTTTTTACTCGCCATTATCTGGATTTCGTCATTATCTGACAGGACCTTGGCTCTATTAATATGGATGATTGAAGGATTATGTGTATATGTAATGTGGGTGTGTATATATATATATATACATATACATATGTATATAAATATGTATATATATATATATATATATATATATATATATATATATATATATATATATATATATATATATATATATACATAATATATATATATATATATATATATATATATATATATATATATATATATATATATATATATATATATATATATATATATATATATATAATATATATATATATATATATATATATATATATATATATATATATATATATATATATAATATATATATATATATATATATATATATAATATATATATATATATATATATATATATATATATATATATATATATATATATATATATATATATATATATATATATATATATATATATATATATATATATATATATATATATATATATAATTATGAGAGAGAGATTCTGATGGAATAGATACAGTATATATATATATATATATATATATATATATATATATATATATATATATATATATATATATATATATATATATATATATATATATATATATATATATATATATTATATATATATATATATATATATATATATATATATATATATATATATATATATATATATATATCTATCTATATATATATATATATATATATATATATATATATATATATATATATATATATATATATATATATATATATATATAGATATATATACATACAGGCAGTCCCGGTTTGACGGGTCCGGCTTACGACGTTCCGAGGTTATGACGCTTTTCAAATATATTCATCAGAAATTATTTCCCGGTTTACGGCGCACTTTCGATCCGACGGAAGAAATATGGCTCCAAAATGGCAGAATAATCATAATTTGAAGGTTTTTTTTATGAAAAACTCAATAAAAATGTAGTTTACATCGTTTTCAATGCACCCAAAGCATTAAAAGTAAGGTTTTTATGATTTTTGATGATTTCCGACAATTTTCGGTTTACGAGGATTTTCGGTTTCTGACGCAGTGTAAAAACGGAACCCCGTAAATAAACTGGGGACTGCCTGTATATATATATATATATATATATATATATATATATATATATATATATATATATATATATATATATATATATATATATATATATATATATATATATATATATATATATATATATATATATATATATATATATATATATATATATATATATATATATATATATATATATATATATATATATATATATATATATATATATATATATATATATATATATATATATATATATATATATATATATATATATATATATATATATATATATATATATATATATATATATATATATATATATATATATATATATATATATATATATATATCACACACACACACACACACTTATCTATTCTATGAGAATTCTCTCTCTCTCTCTCATAATATATATGTTATATATTATATATATATATATATATATATATATATATATATATATATATATATATATATATATATACATATATACACACACACAATCCTTCAGTTATCCAGATTAATAGAGCCAAGGCCCTGCTGGATAATGACGGAATCCAGGTAATGACGAGTGAAAAAATCTATGGGTGTTCAGGGGCAACTATGTATCCTTCCTCTAACCTTGTCAACACCGCATAGCCGTAAACAATAAATATGCTTATAAACAACAACCTCATACTTAAAAATTACAACTTTACCCAAAAAGCAATTAATAACTTTACCCAAAAAGCAATTATCTACTATATTTTCTCGTATTTGTACAAAATAACTCCATGAATACACTTGAAACAAAAAAGCAACCCCATCTTTTTCTCTTGTACATAACGCATAGTACATTATGTTACACAGCATTTTTCATTTGCCCCAAGCACTGTAAAATACACTATATTTTTCACAAAAAAGTAAACCCCTTTTTTCTCTAGTATGCACCACAATACAATAGTTTACACAAAGAATTTTATATTATTCCCCAAAATACATTGTACACAAAAAAGAAGTAAGCATCTTTTTCTCTCGTACGTGACACGCAGGCTACACAATGTTTTTCATTTGCCCAGTCACTGTAAAATACATCATACTTTACACACAAAAAAGCAAACCCTTTTTTCTGTTATGCAATACAAACATTATTTACCTTTTTCCCAAAAATACATTATATACATAAAAAAGTAAACCTGTTATTCTCATGTATGCAACACTCAATACAAAAGTTTACACAAACAATTTTTATCATTGTCCCCAAAATACATTGTACACAAAAATAACAATTCTAATAACAATAAAAGTACTTTTTACTTGTCACTTACCTGTGTGCACTGCTGTTTGTGCTTATGATGGTTGGACATTTTAAAAACTTGTGAGGGGGTGTAAAAGTTCTCCTCCACCAGCTCAACTGTGTCGTCAAGACTGTCATCGTCTTCTTCCTGTGCCTCCTGTGACTCCCAGGAGACTTAAGTGGTGAAGCATGAAAACATGAAATGCCAGGAAATGAGTGTGTGCATATATATACTGTACGTACCCTACACACATGATGGCGTTCATCTTTTGGTTTGTAAAACTAAATAAGGAGAAAATAAAGTAAAAATATAAATGAAAAAGACCAAAATATAAATGAAAAAGTGGATTGTGTGTGTTTCTGTATAGGCTTCTATGTAGGCATACCCCTTTCTCTCTCTCTCTCTCTCTCTCTCTCTCTCTCACAATACTGTACAGTATCTCAGTACTGTACATAACCTTTAATAAAACATGAATTACTGTATCATGAACATAAAAAAAAAAGCTCTAGCAAGTCAGACGTCTACCTAGCCCTCATCACATGTCCAACACTCCATCCCCACCCCCTCTCAGCCAGAGAAACTGCTACCCAGCTCTGCCCATCTCCCAGAACAACCCTTACTCTGATTGAGTTCCTCTACACAGCCTTACTGCCACTTCTCTCACTTGTTGCCCAGCCATCCAACCCGCTCACCCACTCTACCTTGGAAACTTTGCCAGGCCTCCCCAACCCCCCAAACCCTTTCTTAGGCTGTTTATGATTGTAAGCAGTGTACCAACAGTTTTTCCTGAGGCCTTACAGCATTGTCAACCATCAGATAGTGCTTTTTAACAAATTGTTGAAATTTATGTCTCATATATCTTTGGGCCTTGGTCCCTGGGGTCCAGTTGTGTCTGGATAATATTGAAAGATTACTGTAACATGTATATGTATATATATATATATATATATATATATATATATATATATATATATATATATATATATATATATATATATAATTATATATATATATATATATATATATATATATATATATATATATATATATATATATATATATATATATATATATATATATATATATATATAGACAAAAAATGGACCTCCACCTATTTGCCGTTCTGAATTCGAGGCTTCACATATTTCTGGATTTCTCTGTGGAACATATATACACATTATTTGTGGAAAATTCAACTATTTGCTGTATTTTTGATGGAGAAATATTCACAGATTACAGTATTTTCATATAATTTTTGAGACTAAATGCACTTTTTGTGAAAAAACTATTAAGATATTCAGGTGTAATTGTGATTAGAGGGTTTTTGTTTTGGTGTTTTGAACCATTAAAATAGGCAGTTATAAGCATTTTTAATGGGGTTGTAAGTATTTGCAGGTTTGAGCTATTCATGGGGGCTAGTGGTACGCATCCCCGCGAATCTGGGGTTGACACACATATATATATATATATATATATATATATATATATATATATATATATATATATATATATATATATATCTATATATCTATCTATCTATCTATCTATCTATCTATCTATCTATCTATCTATCTATCTATCTATCTATCTATCTATCTATCACATACACACACATATATACATATATATTTATATATATATATTTGTATTTTTTAGGGTAAGGTGTATTTGCAGCAGGGAAAGTTTCCAGAGGAATGGGTGAGGAAAGCTGTCCAATTGTAAAAGAAGGTGATAGAGGTGGCTAGACTTGCAAGAGTGAGAAACATCTTTGTTTAGTTCTCCAAGTTCTTTATCCTTTGGTACACTATATTTTGTAGGGAAAAAATTTTTTGTTGGACTCCTCTGATTTTATTAGTGCAAATGAAATAACTTCACAATTATATGTTTTTTGTCATTTTTCTTAAATATAAAGGAATTATATTAAGTGTAAGATAACATGGATATGTTGACATTTTTAAATGGTGTCTTTATTTCCATTGTATTGTGTATTGGTAGGGTTTATTAAGGAAGTTTTTGCTACTGTAGCCAAAGATAAGTTTAGTGTGAAACAGTCCGGAGACACTCATGTGCACCTATTATGTAGTGATGATGGATTGGTGCATCAAGAATTTCGTGTTATTACTTTCTATTTTCATCTGTTGCTCTATGACTTGTATGCATTATCCATGGTTTATGTGAGACTTTTTCTCTTTTGGTACATTGAATATTTTGAAGTTTATGAATATTTGTACGTTTGATGTACTGTTAAATCCTTGAGGTGTTTTATGTTATAGTACACGTAAGTAATTAACAGAAAATCGTGTATTGTCGCACAAAATGATGAGCTAGGGCGTAGCTTGTATCCCTCTCCTCATCCCTACATCTTGAGGATAAAAGAGAAAAGGTCAACCTTGTAAATATTATTTATGTATCAAAATACCTCGATACCAGTCTCAATAAGCATAAAAGGAGAAAATGTGCGAAGTAGCTTTTACTCTGATCTTGTCAATCTTTGAAGCTCTGCTTAATGAAATAGTGATATCAAAATTTCTGCACGGTCGAGTGGATCTTCTCTTTAGTATATTGCCACTGAATGAGAAGACTCTTGGACTGCTGTTTTAATGGTGATATTTTTTTTGCATGTCAGTTTTTTCCTAACTTATGAAGACATTGTCCGACTAATTTACTTGCTAGAGGTTGGTAGATTGTTTGTAATAGCAGTACTGAAAATAAACTGAAAATCCTTGCTAGTGCAAACATGACCCATTTAAGTGAGGGTTAGTGATTACTGTTGTATTGTTCATTTTATGCAACAGTTGAACTCCCTTTTTCAGTCCCTCCAAGATAGTCTCATAACAAGTGTGGTTCCAAATTATCCTCTGCTCATTACTTGAGGCTTTATCCATGTCAAGGTATATATTTTTTGGAGATTACCTGCAGTCAGTCATTTCGTAAATCATTTAAGTCAGTTTTGTTGGTTATCATGTCTCAAACGGGTATTAGCTGTAAATTTATAGTTTACATGAAAATTTACATTTGAAAGAATTTTGAAGTATTTTAGGTATTTAAAAATTTTTACAGTATATTCATTTGGAAGCTTTTACCAAGTAAATTTTACAAGATTTTTTTTTTTTTGTACAGACTTTGGGGGATATTTTTGATGATTCGTCCATGTAGAGTTGTATGGTAATATGCTAATAATACGGGAGGGAATACCTTAATGAAAAGTGATTATAGTACTTTTTCTTACAATCTTTGTGTGGAGAGTGCTCATTAAAATTCCAGTTATTTTCATATTTTTGTTCTTACACGGATCTGTACATTGACAGAGTGCAGTTGTTTCAGCTATTACCACTGATGCTGCAGCTGTTACAGTTTTATTAGCTAGATAGCATCATTTCATTATGCAGTAGCTTTTTATTCTTAAGCTAGTAATGAACTTTAACATGACATTAATATGTTTTCCAGCATTTACAAATTATATTATAATTTAGCTGCATTTTGAGTATGTAATAAGAAATCTAGTTTTAAGGGTCAGTTTTGCTTCTTTAGGTTATTGAATTTTTTATTTGCAAGCCTGAACTCATTTTAGTGATTCTGATATGTTCTGGTAAAATTTGTGTGATCTAACATGCAAAGTATTTTTAGTTTCAAATAGATCTTTGAAAAATATTTTCATGGTTATATATCATGTGGCAAATTGTGGCACATATTTCAATTGATAATTAGTTTTACCGTAATTGATACGAGGGTAATAAGGTTAAGATGGTTGACTTCTTGTATTGATTTGATGCTATGGTATGTTGGTAACAAATGAAAGTAAATATAATGTTTCAATATTCAAATTGCAGAGTTCCATGGTGCCAGTATTTGAAACTGCATTAGTCAAGATCTTTGTGTGTTGTAGATTTTACCACATAACCATTTTACCAGGATGAGCTATAGCTAGTCTGACAGTAGTCTTATGCAGGTTTAGGTCTTCCCAAAATTAGCACAATAATGTTAAGTTTGCAGCATTCCCTGTGAAACTGGGTGCTGATGGTGCAGGTAACATGAGGAGTGGGACAGTCAAACTGTGTTCTAGGCTTGAGGCAGGAAATGTTAAGGTGGCAAAAGAAGTTTGTAGCTCTTTAAATTGACAGATATTACACACATTGTTCATATTGTCTGTAAAAATACCAGTGAAAATTTCTGAAACAAAACTATCTTCTCATGAGAAGACTAGTACATAATGTGAATAGTATCCTTATCAATATAATAATTGTTGTAAAATATATAAATAGCATAGGAGAGTTTTGAAACTCACTGGTTTATGAATATGTAGCAGAAAAAAAACATCACAATAGTCTTTTGTGGAATTAATGTCAAAGCTTTACCCCTTTATTCATTGTGACTGGAAAGTGATCTTGAAAGGCCAGTCATAATTTTTTTATAACTATAAAAGCAAACATTTATACTGCTGTATCCAGATTGGATCAAAATAAATAGGTTTAATGTATAGAAAGTTATCCAACTGTAATTTTGTAAGACTAAATCTCTTGTAATATTTCAAGTACGTATTTTAGTGTTTTCATATGCCATTTTCTTTTTCTAGTGGACCTTTTTTTACCTAATTATTTTATCCTTTTGAGTGTCCATGTACAAATACTGTTTATGCTATTTGTAAAGCAAATTATTTGGGGTATTTTTGTTGTGCAGAAGTTGAGATATTCCTCATCTTGAACCAAATGATATTGAAGCCAACTCTACATGCAACATTTAGTGAAAAGTAATTACAGTAAGTGGTAGCCTTTTTCAAGGATTGTCATCACACAGCTTTCTCACAGATTAGTCAGAGAGGGCTAGGCCATTTATGGAAGAAGTTTTGAGGTTTGACTTAATCAGACCACATCAGTTTATAAAATTGAGACAAGATATTGTACTAAAGTTGTTCCCTGAATTCTCGATCTGTTACTCAAGTTTGTCGTGCATGTACTGATATGTTCAGTGTCCTGTGTAGCACGAGCTAGCCTCTACTGTGTTATATCTATTCATGTAAATATTGCTTTTTTATCTCATTGAATGATTGTATTTATGCTTTATACACTAACCATTTTCACTGTGTAGTCTGTTTCTACTGTATATGACAAAATACAAGTTGTCTGAAAATATCTTATTCACTTAAACCTAGCCATAAATTGTTAATCTCAGTGATATTAAATATATAATTGTTTCTCTTGAAATTTCCTCTGGTAGTATCACCTGTAATATGGCTATATCATAATGGGTTTTTTGTCATCAGCTTAGGCATAGTATGACCAAATTGAATTTTATGTTGGTCCTATGTCAGAAAGTATATTATTTTTGCAGAGAAGAGAAATTGGAAAGAACAAGTATAAACAAATGGAAATTCTGTGTGCTAAATTATTAAAGCCAGAAAAGAAGTAATAAGAGGAAGATTTATCTCTGAGAGGCAAAATTGATCTGGTATCTCTAGCAACAGACTTCTTGGGCAAACATGGTAGAAAGTTTACAGAATGAAAAGTTTGCCATTCCTTTAAAGACATAATCTGTTACATGGTATAAATACAATCCATAATACTTGTTAAGTTACCAGCATATAAATGCATTTTGAAAAGGTTACTAGCATCAATGGTCTTGATGCACACTTGAATAAAATTGAAATTGATACTAAACTAAATACAGTACAATAAAATTTGGAACAGATAAAGTGCATAAGATATTTCACAATGAAAATTCACTACAGATGAACTGGAGTCTGCTCCCTCCACCCTCCATGTGTAGTGGCCCAGCCCCAGGTAAAATGGCAAAATATTAAATATCTGCAATGGCAAAATATTAAAAATCTAAAATGGAAAAATATAAAAAATCTACACTCACCTTAGTCCAAGAAACTTATTTCCCAAAGGATGTGGCAGTGCCATCATTATTGTTATTTCAAAACCTTGGCTAGACCAAAGCAAGAATAATAACTGTAGACAAAAAGATTGTTATTGCCATTTCTCACAGTGTATACTCAAAGTTCTGGAATTGCAATTCTATCACAGTCTGGTTGTAAAAAACAACAGATTGAAATTAAATTCATTAACCCATTAGACCATATTAACAGAGGTTTAAAACACAGCTACAGTGATTTTCCAGAATATTCAAATGTCTTTTGAAAGAACATGGAGATTCTCTGTTCCGAAAACTTTACATCTAAATAATACTGGAAGGCACTTCTTAGACTAACTGCTTCTCCCTTGTACATATGTGAAATATTTACCCTAATACAGTACAGTACATACATGGAAAATGGAATTCATCAAGGTAGTGTTCTTAGTAGCAATCCATGTATTATGCAGTTAATGATATTACTGAACAGTTGCCTAATGAGGTTCAAATAATGATTGTATGGATGACTTTGCTATTTTTACACAGTATCAAACCTCCTTGAAGGTTAATGCTGTCAATTTACCTTACATGGTGCAGTGTTTACATTACTAAAGGGTGTTTGTAGCATCCATTACCCCTAGCTGCACCCACATTTTAGCCTTTTACTTTACCTCCACTCATGCTTCCTGTCTTCAATCTTGTTATTTAACCATTCTTACTATGATGCAGTGCAAATGTTGGGTTTACTCCATGTTCCACCTTGGGATGCTTGTATTTCATCTTTATTTTCTGGATCTCTTTAGCTTGCTGTCCAGCCACTCCAGCTCCCTCTTTTCATTGTCTTAAGCACTGAATGGCTGAAAGTGCCTCATTTGCATGGTTTGACAACCTAAATTTATAACTAAAGTTGACATGTGGGTTTCCTCAGTTGGATTCTGTTCTTGTTGGAGAAAACAAAAGCTGCTGTTCCATTAAGATGTCTGATGGAAAAGCTACAAAATTAAACTAAAATTGAGAAAAATCAATACCCAAAATTCAAAGAATGAAGTTCTTGTGATAGTATAGTTGATATACAGAAAGGAAAGTTTGTGTAGCAGTGGACCCCAACTTTTTCGCGCTTTACTTTATCGTGGATTTTTGTAGAACGTATCTTTCACTTTTATGCAGGAACTTTAATCAATTCGCGAATTTTTATGGACCGCATGTCCGTATCTCTAAAATTATCACTAATTCGCTTTTTTTTTAGTTTAAGGGGTACAGCGTATTTGGCAGTTATAAGCATTTAAGAGGGGATTTTGCATTTTTGCAAGTTTTGAATTTCCGCAGAGGGTTCTGGAACCTATCCCAACGAAGAAGTGGCGGAGCACTGTATTATATCTATTTTAGACTATAAATGTCAGTTACTGCCCATTCAAACTTATTCATATGACCTACCACAATCACCATGCCTATATTTCCTTTTGCAGTCACAGGCAACAAAACACACTTCGTCATTACCATTTCATATGCTTCATTTATACTTAAACCTAATAACAGGTGGCCCTGCTTACACTCTTTGATGTTTGCCTTTCTGACAAGCCTCAAACATGGTAGTGACACACATTCAAATCTTACTTAAATATGGTTTATACATTTTCTCCATGCATCCACTAATTTGGACTCCTATGCGTTCATACCTATCATACACAAGTTTACACACTTCAGTTGCACCATTTACAGGAAACCCAGGTTCATACCAATCTTTATCCATCCATTTACTTGCAAAATACAACATTCCACAATCGATCAGATCCCTTAAGTCTTTTAACATACCATACCACTTAGAAAGTGGAACACTAGCGTCAATGCATTATTTCAACAGTCAAAATTGGACACAGTTGTTGCATTTCTTCCACATCCTGTAGCAATAAGTCATCCTCACTTTTTCCTGTGCTTCTTCACTTATAAAATTGGATATACACGCACTCTCGTTCTGTATCCTTGCAACCAATCTATTCTCTTTCATCTACAAATCATTTCCCACGTCGAAAGATGTACATTCACTCTAAAAAAAATTTATCCCAGTAAAAAAAATGCAAAATTTGCTGGGAACAGCAAAATCAAGAACCACTTTCACATTTAATGTTAACTTCATTTCCTCCTAAACTACAGCATGTCCTTATCCAATCCCATGTATCCTCATCCTCAAACATTTTGGAATATCCCATTTCAATTGTTGCACTTCGCAAACCACAGCATTCACCAAGGAAATCTCTGTACTTATATCAGTAAGTCTGTAATATTTCACACCATTTATTTTTACTAACACAATCATTCTGTCAGCCTTCCCTTGTGTATAAAAACAAACCTTCTGTGGATTATCACTGTTTTAATTTTCTCACACACACACCTTTCACCTCGTAGCTACAATCACAAGAGTTTTTCTAGATAGCCCAGTCATATCAAACACCACTCAAGAGCTGCAAATGTAACACATGTTAACTTTCTCTCAAATTGTCATCATGATAAACAAGTTTTTCCATTCCATAGAGTGCACATACTTAAATCACTAACTCACAGCTACCAAAATTTCTTGAAAAGGCATTAATCAGGGGGTACTTACAGCTCCCAGTTCCTTATTATATCTATCCATATTAATCAGACCAATTTGTTCTGGTATTTTGCACACTTCTTCAGTTACTTCCTTCCTTAAATCATTCACACTTCCTAGAATAACTGCTTCTGAGTCCATCACTGACCAAGTCTCTCAGCCCATACAGCACACACACAAACAATAAGTCACTTTTTCCCCCTCATGTTTCTTAACAATCTTGTTAGACAAATTAGATAGGGAAAATAGAAATAAAAGAGAAAGAGAGAGAGAGAAACATAGAGACAAAGAAGGAGAAGAGAGAAAAGAGAGAGAGAGAGAGAACAACGATTAAGCCTGGGTTGTTTTTGCTTCGAGAGACTAAAAAGTGCTGATTCATATAAACCATCTTCCACGAACTCAAAACAGTGAGCGAGTATATCGCGACCAGGGCCATAAAACTGATCGTAAAATTTGGAAACTGTGGCCTCGTGATTTAGCTTACTCGGGGATTATTCAGCACCACATCAAGAAGCTAACGTCAGCCATCTCTATAACCCCGCCTTCAATAGGAGGCGTTTTCATGGAAATTCCATGAAATTGGGGGCTGGACAAAGTGATGTACTTCAACACCATCCAATCAAACATTCTAGGGTGGGGCCTTTTACACCCCCTCCTAAGATTATTTCCAATCAAATCCTCTAAGGAGAGATTTGAACAGCACCCACCAACATCCTTCCCAATCAACTGTTTGAAGAGAGGCCTTGCAGATAAATTCTTCCCATAAGAAACTGGAGGGAGGAAGAGATTGCAGATTACAAGATACCCAGGGGTTCCAGAGACAGAAGAGCAGCAGAGCAGACCAGATTCGAGTTAACATCCACCAGGGAGAGTTAAATCTCCCCTTGCTTTCGTGCTCCCCATATAGACTGAATTTGAACTGTCTAATAAGAGTGATTTCGTTTTCATCGCTGTAACTGTAAATTGTGCTTGAGTTTGTAGTTAACTTTCGTCATTAAAGTAAGGAAACTACAGATCTCGTCTCTATTATGCCTTTCTGAGAGATACCAATACTCTAAGATAATTTCCCTTCAACGATAGCAGGTTCGAGAATGCAGTGACGATGGAGTCTACCTTTAGAAGAATCTTG
Source organism: Macrobrachium rosenbergii (assembly GCF_040412425.1). Classification (NCBI taxonomy): domain Eukaryota; kingdom Metazoa; phylum Arthropoda; class Malacostraca; order Decapoda; family Palaemonidae; genus Macrobrachium; species Macrobrachium rosenbergii. The sequence goes on from NC_089781.1 coordinate 44,081,278, forward strand.
AAGGTGAGAGGGAATAAAAATATTCTTAGTTGGGCACGACATAGCTGTGGGTATGGTACAGATATGGGTATGAAATGCATATGGGTATGGTATAGGAATGGTATGGTATGGATATGGGTATAGTAAGGATATGGTTATGGGTATCAGTATGGGTATGGTACAGAAATGGGTATCTGTATGGGTATAGGTATGGTACAGATATGGGTATGATACAGATATGGTTATGGGTATGGTACGGATATGGGAATTAGCATATGTGAGCGATAGCAAGCATCTGCTAGTATATCTTAATTGTCCCCATTGCACTCATAACTCTTTACCTGAAGCTTGGTGCCTTGTTTTAGATGAGGAGTGCAAATCGAGGATCAGTGGGTTTTTCAAGGCTGCCTCAGTTTGAATATGGAATTTCATCTCCTTATGCAAAGGAAACAGCCTGAAGGGCCCAATACTAATCTTGACAGACCCTAAATCATGTCCCAGTAACTTTACAATCGAGCGGTAACGGCTCATCCTCTACTCCAGATCACATTCATAAAGATGATCAGATTTACTTGTTATAATTGATTATCATCTTGGTATTCTTGTAAGGACTGGGGTATGAGTGACATACTGGCTGGGTGTTTACTGGTTTATTGGTAGTTCTGTACTGAGATAAATGTACATGTTTTAGATTTAGCTGGCCTTGTGCCAGCACGGGCTCTTGCTTCTAGAGCAGCCCGTAACTATATGTTGATGATGAGTCTGTGAGATGGGTAGGTTAATGAAAACTTTATTATGATACATGAAAGTGATTTTGGTTAAATGTACAGAATCTTCGAAGATGTTATTGACGTGTGCGAGCGGTAATGTAGCGTCTACACACAGACAGGTAAAACAGAGATAAAAGGTTCAGACATCTGTGTTTGTCGGCAGACAAACAGATGGCGATATTGAGAGACATGATTAACATACAGTGATGAAACATATATCAATGGAAAGGCCATGAAATTCTACATATGGCCATTTGCATGAGATTCGAGACAGATTAATGAATACAATGCAGTAGCATAACATATGTGAAATGGAGAGATGTTTGGCGTCTTCACAAACAGAAACATACATACAGTTTGATACAGAAGATTCGCTGGAACATTATGAGTACGTGATTAGAATGCTTGCATGGCAATGCAAGTAGTGGTGATTGTACATACATCAAGACAACAATGTTTAGGGAGAAACAGACGGAAATATTGTATGGTTGAAATCGCGTACCTGTAGAGAAAGAAAATGAGACGCTCCTGTTTTGTCCTGTCCACTCCGATGATGACGATTGACGAACACACGAACACACACGTGTTTGGAAGAGACAGCGTCGGGCTCTTACAAATAACTCCCCCAAGACGTGGGTAACGTCTGATTGTCATTGTTTGGAAGAAACGGCGTCGGGCTCTTACAATGTTCCCCCCCAAAAGCGAGGCGTCGATGCGGAAACTGTCTTGCCGACAATATTATTGTAGTTGGCTCGAAGGGCTTGGGGTAGGGGCGGGTAGGAGGCTGAAGGGCGGCGCCGGCCAGCAGGAGCTCGAGGAGGACGGGAGAGGGTTGAAGGGTGATGTCTGATGATCCTTCGGTGGCCGGCTCGAGGGCTGAAGGATGACGGCGGCTGATCCTTGGTAGCCAGCTCGAGAGGCGCGGCAGCAGCTGAAGGATGACGTGGCTGGTCCTTCGTTGGTCAGCTCGTCCAGTACTATAGAGGGATGAATAAATTTGTTTTTATTTAGCATTTCCCAACGTTTTGAGAGAGAGAGAGAGAGAGAGAGAGAGAGAGTGTGTAATTGTCGCAAGTGAGTGCTTCGGTTGTTGGAAGAGGGATGAGGTCGTTAGTTTGTTTACGGCGCTGTCTGTCTGTGGAATATGTGTGAGGATTTTTCGGTTTTGAAGGAGTTTTTTTTAGTCTTGAGCTGAGTTCTGTGCAAGGCGGATATTGGTGGTAGATTGTTGTATGTTCCGTGAGTCGAGTGTTTTCTGTTGGATGTTATTGTTGTCTGTGCATGTGTCTCTTTCTTTTTGCTGGTTTTTTTTGGTTGGAAGTCTGTTTTCCGGGTTTGTTTGTGTAATTTTGTCTACTGTGTTGGCGACCGTGGACATCCTCAACCATCTCCCAGCAACCGAGGATCATAGTGAGTATTGTATGTGGTTATATGTTCAGTGTATCTGTGTTGTGTATTGTTTTTTGTGTTTTAAAATCCCGCCACATAATATTTGGCGCCCAACGTGGGGCAGCTGGTATTTGCAGCTGCAATTGAGGTTGGTGGCTGGTAGTGTGACTGAAGAGAAGGATGGAAGAGGAACTAGTGAGGTTGAGAGAGGAGAATACGTGTTTGAGGGGTGAGAATGAGAGATTGAGGAGTCAGTTGGAGGAGATGGGGGAATGCTAAGAAGTGCAAAAGAAGAAATGAAAGGGGAGATGAAAGAGTCAGAAGAGAGAATGGAAGAGAGGGTGGATAAAAGTTGGAGGGAATGATGAAAAGTGTGGAAAAATGATGAAAGGTATGTTCAAGGGTGTTTTTGGAGAAGGGGCTGTTGGAGGCAGGTTCTCTGGAACGTGTGAAGGGGCAAGAGAGAAAGAAAAGGAGGAAGAAGTGAATGGAAGCGTGAGTGATGAAAGTGATATGGGAATAGGAAGTAAGAAACGAGGGAATGAGAGGCAGGGTAAGGAAAAGGGGAATGAAAAGCAAGGGAAGGAACAGAGGAAAGTAAGGATAAGTCAGGGGAAGAAAAAGGGAAGAAGGAAAGGGAAAGGAAACTGGTAAGAAGGGTAAGGAAGTGGGAAAGGCAGGAAAGAAGGGAGAGGGTGAAGGCAGTAGTGATAGTGAGGTGGATGGAGGTGAGTGGATAAAAGTGGATAAAAAGAGGGGGAAGAAGAGTGTAATGAGTAAGATGAATGTAAGTGCAGAAGTGGACTCTTTGTATTCGGAAGAGGGTATGAAAGGACAGAGCGAAAGTAAAGCGAAAGTGAGAGTGAAAGTGAGAAAGAAGTGAGAAAGGCTATGTATGTGAGGGAGGTACCCCTGGTGTGAAAAGTATAATGAGTATGGAAGTAGGGATGTGCATGATTTCTTTAGGAGTATGAAAGGTTTTGTCAGGATAAGTATGGGGAAAGTAAGAGAGTGTGGGCACGAGAATTAGGAGAGTATTTGACTGGGTTTTTACTTGATATGTATAGGTTTATTATGAGTGTGGGGGATGTTGAGTATGACAAGGTGAAAGCTAGACTAGTTGAGCAAGGAGGCGTATGAAAGCGAGTGTTAAGTATAAGAGGAAGAATGAATTTGATGAGGCAAGAATGAAAGCTGGGGAAACGTTGTCACTATATGCTTGTAGGCTGGAGACGTTGGCAAGGAAGAAGTTTGGGGATGATGGGATAGATGAATGTAAGGAGTTAGTACGGAAGTTGTTAGGGACAGTGCCAGATGGAGTTAGAGAATTTGTGAACTTGAAGCGGAAGGAGAAGAAAAGATGGACGAATGAAAGGTTGACTTGGGGAGAAATTTTGGAAATTGTAGAAGATTATGAGCTTGACAGGGTTATAAAGAGAGCAGAAGTGTAAGTGTAAGGGCTGGGTTAGATGAGAGTGCCAGAGTTTGGAAGCTTTAGGGATGCAGTGTTGAGGTGCCCAATGAGAATGGCCGATAGTGTAATAGATAGGAGTGTAAGAGCAAGTAATGTGGAGGTGCCAGGGAGGATGAATGATGGGTTTGTAAGGGAACAACGGGTTGGACGGGTTAGGGATAGTAGTGTACAAAGGGGAAGGTCGATGAGTGGAAGTCGAGCGAAGTGTTTTAGATGTGGAAAGGAAGGACATACAAAGAATGAGTGTAGGTGGGCTTTAGGAGCGTGTTTCGGGTGTGGGCAACCGGGACATTTGGTAAGGGAGTGTACGAAAGATAGGGGGGTTAAATGCTACAGGTGCGGACAGGTGGGTCATATTGCTAATGGTTGTAGGGGTACCCGAGTGAATGTAATATGTGGCAACTGTGGTAAGAATGGGCATTATGCGAGAATGTGTTCAGAACCGAGAGCGAAGTGTGACGAATGTGGAATGGAAGGGCATGTATCAAGTGTATGTAGACGAAAGAGGGTGACTGTGACAGCGAATTCGGGAAACTGAGTGTGAAGGGGGTTCAAATGGGTGAATCCTCCAGGATGCAAGCGGTGCGTGTGATGCATGTACGTGAGAGGTTGTTGCATGAGGATCAGCAATTTGTTTTGATAGAGTATGGTAGGAGACGTAAGAAAGGGAAGAACGTAAGTAAACTGAGTGGTCGTAAGTTGTGTGATAGGGGTGTGAGTGCCAAAGTGAAAATGAGTGATAAAGCGTGTAATACGGATGAATGGGATGGTATGAATAGAACGTATAGTATATGCGGGTTTGATATAACTGAGTTGACTGAACGTGTAGGGGTTAGTGAACGGTTAGAGGTGAGCGAAAGTGTAAGAGTAAGAGAGCGTAGCAGTAATATACGAGTGATTGAAAGCATGAATGAATCGTTGCAAGAATTGGAAAGGTCAATGAGCGAATGGGATGGGTTAGTTGAAGAATTGGGGGAGGTATTTGGGAACGAGTTAGAGGGTATAGATGAGATTGTGGATGAAATTGAGAGTGGTAATAGTGAAGAAGATAGCGTGAATCTGAGAGAGAATGGAGGAGAAGATGTGAGTTTGAATGTTGCTAGAAGAGAAAATGATTCTGAGAGAATGATTGCGTGCCCGCGAACGCGATCTAGAGGACCTGCTAGTGAGCATCCATGGGTGTTGCGTAAGGCGATTTGAAAGAGGTGTGAAAGGTGTTGGTTGGGAAATGCTAAAAGGGGGGAGAAATATAGAGGGATGAATAAATTTGTTTTTATTTAGCATTTCCCAACGTTTTGAGAGAGAGAGAGAGAGAGAGAGTGTAATTGTCGTAAGTGAGTGCTTCGGTTGTTGGAAGAGGGATGAGGTCGTTAGTTTGTTTACGGCGCTGTCTGTCTGTGGAATATGTGTGAGGATTTTTCGGTTTTGAAGGAGTTTTTTTAGTCTTGAGCTGAGTTCTGTGCAAGGCGGATATTGGTGGTAGATTGTTGTATGTTCCGTGAGTCGAGTGTTTTCTGTTGGATGTTATTGTTGTCTGTGCATGTGTCTCTTTCTTTTTGCTGTTTTTTTTTTTGGTTGGAAGTCTGTTTTCCGGGTTTGTTTGTGTAATTTTGTCTACTGTGTTGGCGACCGCGGACATCCTCAACCATCTCCCAGCAACCGAGGATCATAGTGAGTATTGTATGTGGTTATATGTTCAGTGTATCTGTGTTGTGTATTGTTTTTTGTGTTTTAAAATCCCGCCACAGTACGAGTGCGGGGGCGGCTTCAGGTTTCCTGGAGGAGGCATCCAGGGCTCCGGTGGTGGGGTGAGTCATCTCGGAGGGTTGGACTTCTACTGAGAACTCAGGAATGGCGGGAAGCAGCGAGGCGGCGAATGGTCTGTCGGCGCGTGGGTCGTCAATCTTGGGTCGGTCGGGTCCTTCGGGTCACTCCGGGGTCACCAGTGTAAGGACTGGGGTATGAGTGACATACTGGCTGGGTGTTTACTGGTTTATTGGTAGTTCCTTACTAAGATAAATGTACATTGTTGTTGTTGTTTTAGATTTAGCTGGCCTTGTGCCAGCACGGGCTCTTGCTTCTAGAGCAGCCCATAACTCTATGTTGATGATGAGTCTGTGAGATGGGTAGGTTAATGAAAACTTTATTATGATACATGAAAGTGATTTTGGTGGGAGTTAAATGTACAGAATCTTCGAAGATGTTATTGAAGCGTGCGAGCGGTAATGTAGCGTCTACACACAGACAGGTAAAATAGAGATAAAAGGTTCAGACATCTGTGTTTGTCGGCAGACAAACAGATGGCGATATTGATAGACATGATTAACATACAGTGATGAAACATATATCATTGGAAAGGCCAGGAAATTCTACATATGGCCAATTGCATGAGATTCAAGACAGATTAATGAATACAATGCAGTAGCATAACATATGTGAAATGGAGAGACGTTTGGCGTCTTCACAAACAGAAACATACATACAGTTTAATACAGAAGATTCGCTGGAACATTGGGGGAATATCCCGTGACAAACACCCAAATAAAGCGTCGCCCAAATATGCCAGATACTTCGTCCACATTCTTTGGCGAAGGTAAAGATAAGATACGAATGGAATTCAAAGAATTTGTGTAAATTACAGCTTGTAAGCTTGTACTATCAAATACTTTACAGAAGATATTATTTGCAACCACAATCCTCGTTAAAATCTCGATTTCTTCATATTTTGGAAACGCTTTCACTACGAAGCCTAGAACCAAATTCAGAGAGAAATGCAGTTGATTCAGATGCTCGGCCGAGATTCAATCTCTGGTCCGAGATATCCGAATGAGGTAACGATAATTAGCTGGCCTCGAAGAAAGGTGTAAGTCTTTTTCCGCTCATACTGTACGTACTTGTATCTGTCGAATTCAGACACATTTACTTGGGCTGGAACAGACCTGCCTTTGCCATCATAGCCAAGTGTTTATTCTTTTTATCGCTTTTTAGGCTGAAATATTTATGTAGAATCTACTGGTCATTTATGTACTATTTACTAACCATAAAACCCTCTTAACTTCTCGATTTCTTCACATTTTGGTTATGCCAAAATGAAGGTTCTTCGTGGCCAGGTAATTATCGGCACCTTGTTCGGATGCCCAGGACCCGACATCGAGTTTTGGCCGGTCATCTGAATAAACTTCAATTTTCTCATAACTTGGTCACAAGTAAGTTATGAATTACAATACACAACGGATGTTGAATTAACAAGTGGGGAGGAAAACTTTCCCAAAATCTTGGAGAAGAATGTTTAGCTAGCATCTGACGCATTTCCTCATTAAGTAAGGATGGCGTCAGAATTTTCGAGGCATGGGATTATGCGAGATGACACACTATGTATGCTCGCTGGAAGTGTCTAGGTTCCGGTGAGGAATGTGTGTTTGTGCGTGTCTTTTGGGTGGAGTCCCGAGGGGTGAATGAATTAGTTTGGGTAAAGGGAATCATTAGAAGACCAACACTGAACCTCGTTGAAAGTCTTGAAAAGTTTGAGACTTGTGCTGTGCTCAATACCAGAACTGATTTGAATACTGGGTTTCAAGACAAGGAGCATATCTAATTTACCAAACTGTAGAATGTTTTCTCCATTTCTATAATATGTATCTTGTTTTTGAGTAACGTGGGAGGAATTCCTATATTTGTATTTTGTGTGTGTGTGTGTGTGTTTTGGGAAACTAAAGATTTTGCTTGTCTTCTTCAGATGTTTCTCTGAATAAGAGGTCGAGAATGCACTCATTGGGAATATACTAGACTTTGACCTATTTTTGACCTGTTTATTTTATTTGATGACCAAGGTGTTAGTCACTAGTATTGGTTGGTCTAGTTATGATTTCCATATATATGTCTGTAGCTTTTGCTGAATTACTTTCGTTAAATTTGCTAATAAAGTCTAGTTTTGTATCCGGGTGCTTAATTCCAGTAGGCCTTTGTCTGAGGTTAGATATAAGGAGAGGAGTCCACGAGGGAGAAGAAGGAATGTGCTGACCCAACGATGAGCCACCGCTACCAGAGAGTCTTAGAGATGTAAGTTAATATGGTGCTGTTCTTAAAACAGATGCTGTAAGAGATTATGACCCTAATTAACCTTGTGTAGGGTCATTATATATATATATATATATATATATATATATATATATATATATATATATATATATATAGGCGTTCTTTTTATCCATTTATTATTACGATGTTTCGTATCTCTTGATACATTTTCCAGGCTATGAACTTAAACAGTAATTGTGTATAAAGACTAAAAAGGTATACACATTATATGCTTAACACCATGTTAAAGGACAATTAAAAAAAAGGGGGACAACCTTAAAAACACTTAAAAGATATTTAAAAAAGAACAGAAAGCAGAAGAAGGCCAGGGTTCAATATGAAATTTTAAAGGAAACTGACACAGGCAACCAATGCAAGGGAGGGGAGCACAAACATAGAGGTTATCCATTTATTATTGATTGCCGATTTCATAATGGATTAAGTGTGGATTTCTTACATTGGTTCTTCCCACAATACTAAAATCCTTTACTCAGGCCTTACAAATTGGATAATCGGCAGCCTGTTCTAAAACTAACTCCTTGATGAGAGGAGATTCGGACTTTTAGCAGCCTCCTGGTACAACCGGTGTAAGTGCCAAGATCACATCTAGGACAATTATATTTATAAATCACACCGGAAGCAAACAAGGGGCTAATCCTGTCCTTGACATGGAAAAGAGATCCAATGGTTCGTGGGTTTATTGGGATTAGCTTAAGATTAAGAGCAGGTAATTGTCCGTTGAATAGCCTGATACATTTTTTTCGAAATCTATTGTCATGTAACAAAGGAAATCTTGCATACACACATAATTTGGGGGCACTATGGACTAAAGGTGGGGGGTTAAGTTTCAAATTAAGCAATTTGTTGAGAACTCTATGGACAGTCACTGGTGGGTAATAATTATTCTTAAAGTAATCAGTGAGGATAATCACCACAGCACGAAATGCGGACCAACTTGAGGTCAGGTTAATGGCTCTCTGAAGGAGAGTGGACAAGGAATTCGTTTTAAAATTGTAAAAACATGAGCTATAAAAATTCGTGCCGAGGCTAGTAAAAGTGCTCTTCCTATAAATAGGCCTACCTGTATGGAAGCCAATTTCATCCTTAGTTGCCGTTAAGTCCACGAAGGGAGAGAATTGTGGGTTTCATTCTCAATGGTAAATTTAATGTTCTGGTGTTGTGCATTTAAATGTTCCAAAAACCCGTCAGCATGGCAGTCAAATCTAAAAAGGGCAAATGTATCATCAACGTAACGTTTATAAAAGAGTGGACAGAAATCAGAAGGACATTTATCTATAGCTAGTTCCTCCAGGGAGTTCAAAAAGATGTTGGCAAAGGTTGGTCCCAAAGGACTGCCCATTGCCATCCCCTCTATTTTTTTAAAAACAGTACCATTAAAAATGAAGGCCGTGTCCAGCACAGCCAATTCTAGAAGTGATTTAAACTGAGCTTTATTAAATTGATTAAAATAGGAGTTATCGGTAGGAAATAACTTTTTTAAAATGATGTCTATAGTCTCAGCTACAGGAAAATTTGTAAACAGCGATTCTACGTCAAAACTAACCATGAACAAATCTGTCTTGCTTAATGACTTCGTCTTTGAAGGTGGTCGAATTCGTCAGTGTACTTACTGTTGGTAAGGGTCTGAAGCAATGGGACAAGGAACTTGGCTATTTTATAACTGGAAGTATTAATGGAGGAGAGAATGGGTCTGAGGGGAATTCCATCCTTGCGTATTTTGGGCAGTCCATACACAACTCCGTATGTAGATCCAGTCACCAGGAGGTCCTGATAAGGATTGTCGTCTATTGTTTTGTTTTGTTTAAGTGTCCTAAGGAATCCATTAATTTCGTTGTAAAGGTCCGGTTCGCCAACTTTAGTAAATTTCGTCGTGTCACATAAAATGTCGTTCATTTTCTGTATGTATCTGGACCTATCAAGAACTACTGTGCCTTTGCCCTTGTCTGGACGAGTGATTATTATATTTTCGTCTTTTGCTAAGTCTCTAAGAATATCGTGGTCTTTTTTGGTTTAAGATTGTTGAAGGTATTGTGGGCAGGGGCTGAATATTGCGATCTCAAAAATTCTACATTATTACGGAAAGGAAGTCTAGTTATCCTCTGAAAGAGCATTTCCAGTGGTAGAAAGAACTGTTGGTAATTTGGTCGGTAGTTCGGGAGGCCAAAGTCCGGTCCTAATGATAATAGAAACTCGTCTCTCTTTGATAGGGTGTTCTGGGAAAAATTAAATACGGAACGAGCGTTATTATTAAGAGAGGGAACGGTGATGCCCAGGTTCTGTAGTTTCTTGAAATGTCTCCCTAATTCAACATCCGTTGTGTGTTGGAATTCATAACATTACCTTTTGGAATATTTTAAGAATAATTGCTTCCCTCAAAAACTTTTTTATAAGATGCTTCGTAGTTTTCTTAATAATCACTTTTACAATGATCCTAAAACATTTATCACGTCACCAAAGTTAGTACATGATGATTCCTTCAGAAAAAGGTTTATCCAGATCATGCAAAATCATTATAGTGCAGTCAGTATTTAACTAATACCGAAAGATCCCTTAACTATTGGGTCTTTCTTTAAGTATAAAGATCGGTTAAGTCCCTTCTTGACCTCTAATGTAGTATATAAATATACTTGCCCAAAGCGTAACTCTGGGTCTTACGTGGGATCTACGAAGTGGTTATGGAGTGTCAGAATTGATTCTCATCGTGGAATAAGTTTTCGCACAGGAATCATGCAAAAGTTTGCAAAACTCATATTGAGAGAGACGATTTTGCATCATAGGGCAAACGCAAAACCAGCACGAACTACCCATTCTAGAGTCTTTGCTCATTAAGCAGCTAGTTCCCAGTTGAATACCCAAACCTCTTTGATCCAACTGTATCTTAGCTAAGGTGTCTCATGTTTTCTCTCGTGTCATTCAGTCTTCCTCTCTCTGAACTGAAGGTTGGTCGGCGGTCTTAGCTTTCAAATACATTTTTGTAATTGTAAATTTTAGTCTTTACTGATTTTTGATTTTTAACAAATTTAAGATTGTTTTATAATTTTATGATGTTTATTGACAGATTTCCAGAAGATGTAATAAAGGTAATATTACGAAACGTCGGAATAAAGAAAAGACAAATGTAGAAAATGGCCTGTTTCCTTTGCCAACCTGTGATTTGATGTCGCTCTTGGTCCTCACCTATCTGCACCTTGGTTGTGTATACACACACATATATATATATATATATATATATATATATATATTTATATATATATATATATATATATATACATACATATATATATATATATATATATATATATATATATATATATATATATATATATATATGTATATCTTGTAATTTCACAATGGTCCCGTGGATGAAGTATATAATAAGTCCTCACGTGAAAGATGACTTTGGAAAAAAGTTGAAAGTCTTGGTACCAATTCCTTTTATTTTCACGTGAGGACTTATTATATATATATATATATATATATATACATATATATATATATATATATATATATATATATATATATATATATATATATATATATATATATATATATATATATATATATATATATATATATATATATATATATATATATATATATATATATATATATATATATATATATATCTATCTATATATATATATATATATATATATATATATATATATATATATATATATCTATATATATATATATATATATATATATATATATATATATATATATATATATATATATATATATATATATATATATATATATATATATATATATATATATATATATATATATATATATATATATATATATATATATATATATATATATATATATATATATATATATCTTGTAATTTCCACAATGGTCCTGTGGATGAAGTATATAATAAGTCCTCACGTGAAAGATGACTTTGGAAAAAAGTTGAAAGTCTTGGTACCAATTCCTTTTATTTTCACGTGAGGACTTATTATATATATATATATATATATATATATATATATATATATATATATATATATATATATATATATATATATATATATATATATATATATATATATATATATATATATATATATACATATATATGTAATGTAATAGCCACAATGCCCTCTTAACTCGTCAGATTCTTCGCGCTTTTTGGATGCGCTTGTCACTACAAAGCCTTAGATCGACACGCAAGATCTATGAAGTAAATTCTGCTGTCTGGTAGCAGGATTTGAATCCACATCCCGAGTATCAGCATGAAGTCACGTTGCCGGCTGAGTCTATTCCGACTCTAATAAACATATCTGAATTCAACCGGTATATTTATGCAAGAGCGGCAGTGGCCTGATTATCCTTCTCGTGGCCAGGTCGGCAATGTGATCTCGTTCTGATACTCGGGATGTGGGTTCGGTTCCTGCTTCCGGACGTCAGAATTGACTTCATGTTTCTTGCATATGGATCTAAGGCTTTGTAATGATAAGCCTATCCAAAAAGTGTGAAGAATTTGCCAAGTTAAGGGGGGTATTGTGGCTATTACAAATACATACGTATCTGGTAAAAAGTGACCATTAGATTCTATGTGTGTGTGTGTGTGTGATTTTCCGATAGATTCTGCAGCCAGCTTAGAAAAACAATGCCTGAAGTCGTCAAGAGTTGGAAGAGAAGTTACGTCTGACCCATTATTCCGAAGTACTGCACAGTATACCTCTCACGCTCTGACATCGCACAGCAGGGTAACTACCTCTCCCTCAGTTCATGTGAGGCAGCAGCACATTTCTAAGCTACCCCCAGGTAAATTTCTACGGCAAATTAAAAAAACACAGTTTTCATTTTTTTAAGAAAAGCTTTTATAGAAAAGCAGGATTCTTTTTGTTTGTACTTTTTTTTTGCGCCACAGGTTGTTCCCATCTGAAACAGGTAACAGACCTTTCAAACGTTCACCAAAGTTTGAGAGATTTTGTTAAAATTGGTACAAAAATTTAGCCACCTCATCGATAACGGACGTGGTGCTATCTGGGGATTAGTCAGTCTTAATCTTATCAAGGGATTAGCGTTAGTTTTGACACCTACAGTATTTCTCTTTGAGGGCTCCATAATATCGTCACTTAACAAGTTTTAGTCAAACCACAACCTCGGAACTTTCAGGGCCGTGGTGTTTTATATTGAGTGTTACACTTCCTGGTAAAAAGTGGTTGAAGAGTTATGAAGGTTTCCCTTCATTAAACCATTGGTTTTTGGACATTTCATTATATTAATATAAGAACAACATACTTGATTACTGGGTAGAAAATTAACCTTGAAGTAACTCCAACAGATAACATTAAGGAAAACAGCCCCTGTCTACGAACACGGTACGTTTGACATAAAAAATAAGTTTCAACAAGTTTCAGTCATTGGATAACTTTCTAAGGCTTTTACGAAACAACATTTATTTTTGGAGAAGAGACCAGAGTTCATCTTATATATCTTTATCTAAAACAACCCGAAACCAATTTTTTATAGCGCAGGGCAGCAAGACTTTTGAAGCTCTGAGGTAACGTAGTTTTGACTAGAAATCCAAATATGTCGTATAACAGGTTCTAATCTGTGCTTCATTTAGACTTTTAATGTCTGTTACCTTTCAGCGAATAAGTAAAATGTATTTTTCAAGGAGAGTTAATAGTAATATATGCTTATCTGTATACTGATATCGTCCGGTGATTCTGTAGGTTCCCCCATCATTATTTGCACATATAGAAGTCCCCTAGTATTTGTCAGTTTTTCTTATAATATTCTTGAATAACTTGTTCTGTACGCAACCATCCTTAAATACATATTTTGATTTCTTTTTGAATGTCATAAAGTCTTCATTTCTTCCAAATATTGTGGCAATTTACTAGTCAATTATGGGTGCTGCATTTTCACCGTTTACTGTGTAATATCTTTGTTACTCCTTGGCTCTTTTGTGGTGCCGGTTGCACACTGCTGCGAGAAGTACTCTACACAATTCGGTTTCATACTTTGCATTAGGATGTGCGTACAGAGACACGTTTATACTCAATTCTCGCTTTAGTCAGCAGCCAGTGTAGCTCAGCTAATATGAATCAGCGCTACCCAATGCCAGGGGCGTCATTTAGGGGGGCAACTGCCCCCCAAGACTCAAGTTGGCACCCCCCTCCTCAACTTGCCCCCCTCACCCAGGGTGACTAGATTTTGAAAACTGAAATAAGGGACACCTAAATTGGAGAGGTAGTAATAGTTAAACAATATAGACACACAACTTAGGTGAAGTTACGCACGCAGTATCGCAGCGCGAAGTCCTTCTCAGCTGGGTCCAGATTGTCCAGGACCTACTTCATTTGACCTTTCTTTTTGCTTTAAAGTGCGTTCATTGTAGAGTTTGTTACAAACAGCTGTTCATTACATGTGTCAAAACATTACAATATTGCAATCAAGCATGTTTCGCAGCTTTAAAGGACATTATAACTAAAGTGACTTGCCATAATATATCGTATTTTTTTTCAAATATTGAAAATACGGGACAAAAGGCGTCCCGGGGAGGGTCGATACGGGACACGGGACAAATGTCATGAATATGGGACAATCCCGTCAAATACGGGACGTCTGGTCACCCTGCCCTCACCACCCAAAGCCCCAAGAAGTAACGGCACCTGGTTTTCCATTATTCCTACCGAAATTCAAATTCACATTAAGTTATATCTATGTATCTGTCTGTCTGTCTATCTATATTTCTCTATCATACACATTGTTTGTTTGTCTGCCTGTATGTATGTGCATGTAGGCTACTGCATGTTTGTAGTCTTAACCTGTCTATGAGGTCTGCAGAGGAAGGGATGATCCATAAAATTTCAATTAATCAAGTTTTCCTTAACAAAATCCGATACATTCATCATCGATAATATCAATAGTTCGCTACGAATTTTTGTTTACATTTTGAATAGCTGACTGAGCCTGAGTACAGCACTGGTTCAAGTCATGTTCAGGGAGCTTAGTAAGCGATCGTTGCAGTCTCGAGTCTCTTTAAGATAGTTTCGAATTTCCTAGTAAAGCATCAGTCTTTATAGTGATATGGTGTTAACAACGTCTGTGCTGTGATTTGGATATATTTGAGAAATTGACCGGACAATAATATATAGCTTTTTTTTTTTTGCCTGAAAACCATACATATATATGAATACACACACACACATATATGTGTGGGTATTATGTATATTTATGTTTATTTATTGAATGACTAGGCTTGTCGCGAATTTTCCCCCCTGGGAAGTCTCCGATGGCATGGGACTGGTATGGTCAGGCCTGAAGGGCACTACCGGCAAACTAAAAGTAAAGGTCCATCAAGATCAGGCAGGGTTTTACAATTTTATTTAAAAAAAATAGACTAATTAAATTCAACATACATTAACACACAAGGACCACGCGGTCGGGTACGGTCGGGTACAAGACACAATGCTGAAAGCTATACAAAACCCCATATAAAACTCGAAAATACATGCCTCTAAAAGATACAATTTTGCGCAAAACTTATTTCCGAATAATCAGACTATACTTCAAATAAACATTAACTATATCAAGCCCCGGATGGTAAAAATGTGAAGGGATTAATTTAGCGTATTAAAGGAACCGGCTCTTGTCTTTAAAATGAACAATTTGGCTGGGGAGGTGACGACTTGGAGGGTGCTTTTGCCCTCGAGAAAGACGCATTTTGCCCCTCTGCATGTCTCGTCGTCACCTCGGTTCCCTCTCAAAATTTATACAAAGGTTATTTTACTAAAGGAGGTACTTGAATAATATGAAAAAGAACCTCCCTGACATTCCCGACACAGACAACACAGGCAATTCGCCGGACACAATTAATAACCAAACATATTTACAGAAAAAAAGGTGAACTACTAACTCAGCCGCCTGCTTATTACTCCCCCTCGCTTATCCTGAACGTTGTGAAGGATTGTCGAGAAAAAACGGATCCAATTTTTTCACGACAAGGCTAATAATTTAAATTTGATACAGCTGTGGGATTAGCTTGCAGCAAGAGAACACAACAAACATCAAACAGACTGAAAGAGTATCTCACAACCAGTACACTTGGGAAGCGACAAAGGCAATTGGTATCTTCTCAGAACATCAATCAAAAACAACATTTGAAGACAGAGCTGTGTTTGCCAGTAATGGATAAGTGCACTGCCGAATTTGACCGCAGGTTCAGCAGACATAGATTTATTTCAGTCTCTCTCTGCATTTGACTGTCAATCAAAGCAGTTCCTTGATGAGGAAAAACTAACTCTGTTCGCAAAGCATTGCAGTGCACATATTGATCAGTCCTCTTGGTTTCACAGATTCCTTCTACAAAGGTGCTCTTAGAACAAAAGAAACAAGAGGACCTAATCGATGTGTACACTGCTCTAAAAACCTTACCAGTTGCCTTTTCTGAGTTGATAACTATCCTTAAAATTTTGTTTACCATTCCAGTCCCTACTGCTAGTAATGAGAGGTTTTTTTCTGTGTTAAAACATGTAAAGAACTACCTGCGAACAACAACTGGGGATGACCGGCTACGTATCTTACTTGTTGTTGATGGCCACAGAAAAACATAATATGGTTAAGTCATTTGATTAGGAAGAGCTAGTGAATGATTTTGCTCGCATGAGACACCTTCGGTACTCATTCTATATAGGAATGTAATTAAAAATCTTATATTATTCTATTTTGATTTTGGTACTCAAATTATCAACATTATTACTTTTATATTATTTTATTTTCATTATGGTACTCAAATTATAAACATTATTTCTTTTTATTTCATAATCATAATATAAATTCCATTACACTAATGGTGCAGTTGTTTCATATTTTCATTAATGCTCGGTATTGCCAGCCGATGGCACTATAATTTGATTTATAAAGTATATTTTCATTAAAATGTAATATATATATATATATAATATATATATATATATATATATATATATATATATATATATATATATATATGAAATTTCTCTGGGAAATATTACGTTTCTTGGTCCTTTTCTGTCTACTAGCTACAAGTGATGATGAGATATATAAACAGTGGTGGGAGAATATAATTTTTGCTGAAATACCTTGCTCATGTGGCTTCAAAAAGCACATAAAATAGCTCAAAATCAAAACCCCCA
This sequence comes from Macrobrachium rosenbergii, assembly GCF_040412425.1. Taxonomy (NCBI): domain Eukaryota; kingdom Metazoa; phylum Arthropoda; class Malacostraca; order Decapoda; family Palaemonidae; genus Macrobrachium; species Macrobrachium rosenbergii. Next base: position 44,098,131 of record NC_089781.1, read on the forward strand.
GCCGGTTAGGCACGCTTCGCTCGCCAATCCGTCTTTGCCCCCCCCAACAAAAATCTGAAATGACGCCCCTGCACGGCCAATGCCTTGGGTGTTTATTCATCGCTAATTAATTAATTCAATTAATTTGATTAAACTGGCAGACCATAATCTGCTTAGTACAAGTATTGATAGACATTCATATTATTAAAGTAATAATGTCCAATTTTCACTACGTTTAATATACGATCCATCTCTCTTAGATGTATCGTGTAGTACTTACTATTCATGCTGTTTATCTGTATTATGCATTCTTACTGTTCAAAACCCCACTGTTTTTTAAAACCCGTTGATATGCATTCTAGTTTACCCTCATTTTGTTTAATTTCGTTGTCCTTCAGTTTTTTGTTGTTGTTCAGTGGGTATGCTCTTCTGTATCTTGAATGTTATCGAGAAGGCAGTAAAGCTGTTCTCCGTTTTCTAAAATTTACACTTTACTTTGCGATCTTTATATTCCACGATAGCTCGATAGTTTATAAACTAAATAATGTCGGTTGTAGCAGATTTACAATTGCCCTTCTAGTAAAGAAATTCTTGAATGATTCCAGTGCATCATCTTCAACAGTCATTTTCAAGTTTTAAATCACACCTCATGTTCATGTTGCTGCACCAATTACTGCATTAAGTCTAGTAATTATGCTTAATTCTTCATTTTCATATATTTCGGGGGCAAGTGATCCATCTCCATGAACATTTCAGCACGTACCATTACAATTTGTATTTTAGTCTTTAATTTTTTTTATCAGTTTCCTTATCTTTAGCTTTTTTAAATCTTATTTTTTCTGTTGGTGTTCTTAGAAAAGCGGTCTACTTGATTTTCACTCGTTTTTAAACTATTATATAATTTTCCTCTTTTCATTAGGAACGTTGCAAATTTATTGGCAAGATACTTTTCTCTTCCTAGAAGGGATTTCACAGATTGACAAAACTTTTCCATGTTTGTTCCTGCCTCTAGTATTTTTCTGCCGAAATATTGGTTATGTTTTCTTATTTGCAAAAACAGTCACTCATTTCATAGTCTATTCAAATCATGAAGGTCCTTTTCATCGATTTATTTTTGGCTTCCCTTATTTCTTCACTAAACCATGATGAATTTTCTTCAGCTTTAACTTCAGTCATATTGATCGGACGGTAGTTGTCGCATTATGAACGAAATACTTCAGCAATTATAAAAACTTATTTTCATCAATGCCAGCCATTCCACACGCAGCTACAGGCTGTTTCTCGGATAGCAGGAAATCTCTTTCGAAAGATATTCATGATTTTATCAATATGTACAGTACTTTCGGCTCGCCCGTTCTTATGTTGGAAACAGAGTTGTTCGCATATTTCCCAAGTCTGGAAGAGTATAGGGATAGAGGAAAATTAGGACCAATCAAAGCGCGCAGAGCTGATCCATGACGTCACAAGCCACGCCTTTTAGCTCCTCGGTCCCATATCCATTACTGTCAGTCACGATGCCGAAGAAAACTTCCCAATTTCACAGTTTACGGCTTGTCTGACTTATACATTTTAGTCAGATACATCTAAACATAATGCAACACTAATTTAACAATATATTCTTCAAATGAGATACACCGTGAAATATATTATGCGTTAATGGCTTCTCCCTCTTGGCAATAGTGGTCAGTGCCTGTTAATTCCTGCTCGCAAAGTCGATATTTACTGCATAAGTAATATTTTCATCACGAGTTTCTAAATCATATACTTGAAAATGCATGTTTATGCCATTTATAAAGAGTTGCGATCACTCATGGGATGAATCAAACAATACACAAGATAGTGAAAATGATGGTATTGTAAATATGATGTTACAGTATCTGACCTGCAATTAGCACTACAGACTCCGGACAGGAGGCCAAGAACTTCGCGGCACTTCGGCTCCCATCAAGATGAATTTAATCTTGGACTTTGAAAGTGACGGCTTTAAAAGCGTTGACATTAAATATGAACAAGACTGTGTAAAACTTAGAGCCAATGTCAAGTGCAGAGAAGAATTCAAGCAGTGGAAAGACATTTTTTTGTGTAAAAAATAAGCAGTGTTTCAATTCTTATAAATTGTACCCAGTTAAAATGAAAGAAAAATGTTTCACTTTGCAAAGTCTGCTGTGCCATCACGTGTAAAGCACAAAGGATTAAAGAAAATTGCAACAGGGTAAATATATCATATTTGGTATTAGTATATAGCATTTATGACTACAGCGTATAGGGCAGGGAATCCAAAGTCTTAAGTATACTTGGACCCTAATGGAAAGCCGTGAGGCTTACATATACAGTCATGGTGCGAGGCAAAAATTGATGTGACTGATTTTATTCAAGAAGGAACTGTGTCATTTGATAATATTTATATGAGCCTCGCTTTATTTTCACAACAGTCCTATACTAGGTATGTGCATCATGTTGGGGTTTGGGCATTGGTGACACCTCCACATTGTAAGTTGAAACAACTGCTCAGTATGGTAATTCAGAAACTAAAGTGGCCCTGCAAAAATTCCTTCGGCGAATACCTTCAGTTAAAACTACAAATCAGCTGAACAACTTGCTGAATTATGCAGGCTCGTCGATGACATACAGTATAGTGGAGCTGGTTGTGGCAAGATTCCTTGCCAACCAACTACAATAGCATGACGATCCCCAGGAATGCCAAGAGGAGCAACCCCTTCAGTAAAGGACGTCAACCAGCATCAGCTCTGTCATCAAACCCAAAGCGTCCCCGCACCCTTGCTCAGAATGTACAGTGCAATGTTGCAAATACTAAGTCGCATGGCAGTGGTCACTGAGGTAGAGGACAACTGAAGTAAGTTGCTGCTAAAATGTTGACAGGATGTGGTGTTATGTGCTGGACTGTGCTGTATACTTTTTTTTTCTCATCCCTAAAGTACTTCTTGTGAGTTGAATATATATGTATATATAAACAAGCTCTGAACATTTACCTGTATATTATTTCAATGCAGTTTGTTTTATTTGGCTTTCATTGTTGTATAAATTTAAGTCTCAGCTCAGCATTAAGTCCATTTTAGCCCCCAAGGATCTGTACTGTAAAGTATTGTATGTGTTTATATATATATATATATATATATATATATATATATATATATATATATATATATATATATATATATATATATATATATATATATATATATATGTTCCAGGACTGGGTTCTCATTTATCTCATATATATATATATATATATATATATATATATATATATATATATATATATATATATATATATATAGATAAATGGAGATAAATGAGAACTCAGTCCTGGAACATGAGTTTATTCCAATGTTTCGAAGGCTGAGGTCTCCAGGAACTGATAAAGTACAGGTTATAGCAAGTATATATACAAAATCATATTCCCTAGGGCTGCAAGTGTGGGTAGGGTAAGGAGATTAAAGCATTAGTGCAGCCATAGGGAATATGATTTTGTATATATACAGTACTTGCTACTACCTGTACTTTGTCAGTTCCCTGAAGAAGACCTCTCGAAACGATGGAATAAACTCATGTTTCAGGACTGAGTTCTCATTTACCTCATTATAACCACACCTGTCAAAAATGAATTCTCATCATGTATATATATATATATATATATATATATATATATATATATATATATGTGTGTGTGTGTGTATGTGTATGTGTATGTGTATATATATATTATATATATATTATATATATGTACATATATTATATATACACACATATGTGTGTGTGTGTATATAAGGATTTTGCCAATCTTAACGTTTACCACTGGCCTACTCGAGCATGGAATGTTTTTCAGGCGTTACTGCCTGTTGTTTCAGGCTATAAAAAGGTATTATGTACAGTCCTAAAATAATAACTGCCTTAAGCTTAAAATGAAATGTGGAGGATACAGTTTTGATGACAAATTTATGCAATTAATTCAAGGCATACATTTGGCTATTGAGTGTGAGCTTGTATGAAAGTAGTGGTATACTCATATACTACCGTTATCCCTGGCTTTAATTAATTCATGTTGAATATTTGTATAAAATTTTCCGTTAAAAGAGATTTTGAAAAAATTGTCACCCATATTTATTTTAAAGCATATCGCAGTTCTAATAAATTTATGCCTCAATTCTGCTCTAGTTCAGCTCAGTAAAAAGTCTACTGTAACTCCATAAATAGGTATTCTGTACTCCTATCATTGCTAGAAATATTAAATACTAATGAAACACTCGTTTTAATTCTTTGTACACAGTGAATGACAAGTACAAAGGGTTTGCTAAAATATATTAAAATATAAATTAAATAATCAGCGTTTTCTTTGTATACAATGAATTTTAAACAAAAATCACGTAAGGGCTTGCTAAAAATATTCAGTACTAAATTGTATTAACCATTTTTATTTATTTGTACACAAACTATGAAAAGTCAAAATCAAAAAAAAAAAAATATTCAATAAAAACTTTTATATATTTGTACACAATGAATGACAAGTACCAATCAGGTAAGGACATTTGGAAGGTTATCAAAAGGAATCCACCTCAAAAGGCAATTTTTACAACAGCCTATCAAGTACACCTTGAAAAACAACCTTGTTCAGATTAGCTACTGACAGGATGAGTTTGTTAAGTAATTATATTTGGTTACAGTAGGCTAACTTAGATCGCCAAAGCAACAATGCCATAGGTTTCCTTAATTAAGGGCACATTAGCTCTTGAAGTAATTTAATGAATGAAGCTGATACTGTGTCCCTGTAAATAGTAGGGACTATATCAGTCTGATTCCTGTTCATGACCTAGTAATGACCAGTATATTGCTTTTATGCAATGCACAGTAATGTGCATTACTGCGAAATAGCATATGTCCAAAGAAAGCCGTAGCGTAAGCCTACGACCTCGCTCTCTATTTTCCCCTACAAACAGGTCAGATACCATCATTTTTACCATCTTGTGTATTGTTTGATTCATGAGTGATCGCAACTCTTTATAAATGGCATTAAACATACATTTTCAGGTATATAATTTAGAGACTCATGATGAAAATATTACTTATGTAGTAAATATCGACTTTGCGAGCAGGAATTAACAGGCACTGACCACTATTGCCAAGAGGGAGAAGCCAATAATGCATAATATATTTCATTTGAAGAATATTATGTTGTTAAATTAGTGTTGCATTATGTTTAGATGTATCTGACTAAAACGTATAAGTCATACAAGACATAAGCTGTGAAACTGGGAAGTTTTTCTTAGGCATCGTGACTGGCAGTAATGGATATGGGACCAAGGAGCTAAAGGGCGTGGCTTGTGACGTCATGGATCAGCTCCGCTCGCTTTGATTGGTCCTAATTTTCCCCCATCCTTATATTCTTCCAGACTTGGGAAATATGCATCCCGCATATAGTTTATTTACATTGTATCAGAATATGCCTTTAAGGATGCATTGTTCTCACTCTCCCCAGTTCAGCAGTCGTCTTACTTTGATAATAAATTCTTTTTCATTTGTCTTTAATGATCTATTCAACACTTATCTTATTTTCTTATTTTTGTGAGACCTCTTTTTGTTAATACACAATATTCAAATATTTCATATTTCTATTCACTTAGTTGTTTTGCATTCTTCATACTGTAGGGAAAATTTTTACCCCAACGCCAACTTTTTTGTCTGGTATATAAAGAAATTTCTATGTAGTCGGCATTTCAACTGTTTCTTCATCAATCTTTTATGGTGTTGTTTTACCATGTTTCTGTCAGTAGTAATGTGTCTTTGATTACCTGTCTCTCGTTATAGCATTTCATTTGCTTTGTTTCCCGCTGAATGGACGTCGGAAATGCGACACTCGCTCATACTCGTAGATCTCCTGCACAGTCAGCTGAACCTTTTGTTTCATTTTCTTCTATTGGTCTGCTTTTTCAAATTTCTTGGTATTCAAAACGGCATAAAATGATGCCTGTCATTGACATTGCTATACTTAAGATCAACTACTCGTGAGTTACTTTCCATCAATGATGAACGTTTCTTGATGGCTTTAGATATCATTTTCTTCATTTACAGTTATGTGAACAAGGGGGTCTCTTCTTTCCTGAATTATTCTGTCAGTTTCTTCTACATCCTCTTCTGGGACAACTACTATACGGTCCTTGGTGTTTATCCCTCTTCCTCAACTGTAACGTTTACTTCCCACTGTTTCCGTAAAATTGTTTAAATTTAAAAAATTTTTCTGTTTGTGTCAGAAAATCCTGTGTTTTCATCTTTTGTCTAGTTTGCTCATTGAACTGTAAATTTTGCTAAACGCTGATATCACTCTTTTTTCTGTTGAGGTAGTCTTCTCTTTTATTATTGTCTGCAAAAGGTGTTTCCTTGTGTTGTTGGAACCATATTTCCATTTTTTTACTCAAAGCTTCTACATCTCTTTATCACTGATCTCAGTTCTCGCTTTATCGGGTTCTGTTCTCAAAGACTCTGTTGGTCGTGACTCCGACCGGCCAGTGAAGAACAAGAGGAATTTGTTTCTGGTGATAGAAATTCATTTCTCGCTATAATGTGGTTCGGATTCCACAATAAGCTGTAGGTCCGTTGCTAGGTAACCAATTGGTTCTTAGCCATGTAAAAATAAATCTATTCCTTCGGGCCAGCCCTAGGAGAGCTGATAATCAGCTCAGTGGTCTGGTTAAACTAAGATATACTTTTTTTTTATCACTGATCTCAAAGAGACTTGACTCCATCGGGCTGATTTTAGTGATCACTGTTGCGAAGACCGCAACATCATGAGGTTTTTCTGCGAGCGCTATCGGCTTCCTTTCTTTTACTTTCCCTGCATCTAAGATGGTGTTGTTCGATATGTGTTTATTTTCACTTACAGTCATGTTCAAATGAGTCACAAATATGGCGCGGTTCAATATCCTGTGATTGCATTTCATCAGCCAGCTTTTGCAGCATTTCGACACAGCACAGCGTCACTTTTTCCTCTGTACATTTCTTTCTGCACCTGTCCTATTTTCTCTTTGGTTTTTCCTTGTTTTTGTGTCACCCCAAGTTCAATCATTCGTTTCTTCACTGCAGTCATTGACTGTAATGCCGTAAATTTTTTTTTTTTTTTTTTTTTTACTGTGGTTGCCACTTCATAAAGGTCGTTTTCAACACGTCCGGTCACGTCAACCTATGGAGATAGATCACAAGACTTGAGGTCTGGTGGCTCAAGTAAGAGCAGACGTGATTTTGAATTTTGAAATATGTGTTTCACTGTATTTTGTTTGGTCGATTACCATGAAAGGAGTTACACCATTGCATAATGAAAGCTTACAAACATCCTTTTTTTTTGGTACTTCATCCGTAGGGTTTTTATTCAAGGTATCCATCCATGCACGCATTTGAACTTCAGCTCAGAAATTAAGAACATTATTTATTGAAGTCACCACCAACTGAATAAAATAGTTCTACTGAATTTTAGTTCCACTGCATAAAATAGTTCTACAGAATTTTAGTTCCACTGAATAAGATAGTTATAAAATTTTAGTTTTGTATAAAATAAAATTTTAGTTCCACTGAATAAAATTCAGAATTTTAGTTCAACTGAATAAAAAAATTTTAGTTTACTGAATAAAATTTTATTTTTTCCACTGATTAAAGTAGTTCTACAGAATTTTAGTTCCACTGAATAAAATAGTGCTACAGAATTTTAGTTCCACTGAACAAAACAGTTCTACAGAATTTTAGGTCCACTTAAAAAATAGTTATATAGAATTTTAGTTCCACTGAATAAAATAGTTCTACCTAATTTTAGTTCCACTGAATAAAATAATTCTGCAGAATTTTAGTTCCACTGATTAAAGTAGTTCTACAGAATTTTAGTTCCACTGAATAAAATAGTGCTACAGAATTTTAGTTCCACTGAACAAAACAGTTTACAGAATTTTAGTTCCACTTAAAAAATAGTTATATAGAATTTTAGTTCCACTGAATAAAATAGTTCTACAGAATTTTAGTTCCACTTAAAATATAGTTCTATAGAATTTTAGTTCCATTGGATAAAATAGTTCTACAGAATTTTAATTCAACTGAATAAAATAGTTCTACAGAATTTTAATTCAACTGAATAAAATAGTTCCTCAGAATTTTAATCATTACTGAACCCTCGAAAAGAAGCTAAATAGCAGATGGGATGTCAGGATGATCATCTTCGTGGCTGACAGTAAGTAACAACATCGTCAGCAACAGGAACAGCTTCAACTTGTGGAGGAAATGTTGATGGTGGTGACAGCACATCTGGTTGACTTGAAGTTGGTGGCAATCGATTATCAAGTGTGGACGCCGCTGCTGGCTTTTCCTGCTTCCTAGCTTTTTTCTTGAACATATCGTTCAGTGTTTGTTGCTTCATATACTTGGGTCTTTCTCTATTAAGTTTATCTTTTAGCAAACATTCATCATTTCTTGTTCACTTACAATTCGTTGCTCTAGTCCAGCCAGCAGTTCAGTTGTCGGCGTAATTAACCTTTTAATAGAGATTATTTCTCTCCCATCTTCCTTATTTTTGTCACTGCTTTCATCTTCATCTCTACCCGTAAAGGCATTTCTCTCCGGACTTTTAACTATATCCACAATTTCAGAATCAGTGTAATGATGAACTGTACGCACATTATCATCAACATCCATCCATTCCATTAAAGCATCTTCATTTATCCTTGATGAAAGCTCCTTGGCATCAGGATTAGTTACACCTTTAACATAAGCAAGAGGTTCCTATATAAACTGCTTTTCTTGCGAAACCCTAACCCCTGCAAAGTTTTTTTTCAGTCCTCGTTAGAATGAGGAGTAAACATTAAACTTGGCCACAATTTATGCCATCCATTTTTCAGTGTTGATGTTTTCACAGACTTCCACGCATTGGCAACACAGTACACTGCATCCTTGATGTTGAATTCTTTTATGAACTTCTGTACTGGGGTGCCTGAATTAACCGAACTCACCAGGCACCTCATTAACGTGGATCGATACTTATACTTCATAGAACATATAATACCATTGTGCTGTGGTTGAACTAGTGATTTGTAGTTAGGTGGGAGGTAGACAACAAAAACATTATCTTTCACTAGAAGATTGGCTTTTGGACGTGCCGAACAATTATTGTCTAAGATAAGAAGTATCTTGCATTTAGGGTCTAATCCAACAGAGTAACAGTGAGCCCTAGCCTCAGGAACAAAGCATTTTTGAAGCTAATTCAATGTAATATCAATGGTAGCCCACCCTTTCCTGTTGGCACGGTAGTGGACAGGAAATCGTCATTCCCTTGAGGGCCCTCGATGTAACTTTTCCCAACTTACATCTTTAGGTACCCGCAGCATTAAATCAGCACATTACCGTGATACGATCCTTTGAAGCTTTAAACACCGATGGCGACTGCGCATCCCTAGTGGCTAGTTGTCAGAGTTTTTTTAGCGTACAGCTCCAAAACATGGCAGTCTTGTCAGCACTGCACACTTGTTCAGAACTTAAATGTTCATGACGAACTAACTTTGCAAATTCATCCACATATGCACTAGCCCCATATTTTTCTGCTGAATGTTTTTCACCACGCACTGCACGAAACTGTAAGCCATGTTGTAATTTGAAATGATGCAGCCAACCTTCTGAATATTCACGCTTGTGTTGCAATCCCAGCTCTTTATGAAACACTTTGGCTTTTTCCTTTGATAAATCACCAGAAATTTCCACACCTTCACTTACACGAAGATTAAACCAGGTTATGAGAACTTGGTCCAGTTCCGAACTTTTTCCCTCCGTCACTGACTTCCTTACAAACATCTGCTTTTTCAATCCACTGTCAGAAAATAACATTGGAAGTTTTTCTTCCTGGTTTTTAATATCATACACTATTGAAGACCCAATGTCGTATGTTTCACAAATGGTTCGCACAGAAACGATGGTATCAAGTTTTTTGTAGCATTTCCACATTCCCTGCAATTGACAACGCATGATGTTTATGTTTCACATCACCTCTTTTCTTTGCTGAATCCATAATGTGGTTATAAAGCAGCAAATAAATGATAAAATGAGAAGGAGTGAACAGGGATGCCTGTTAGCACGTGCAAGCAAGACCCAACAGCTGAATCTGGAGTACAGAGCCATCATAACATAAATGGTGCCTCCAGAAAAGTGGTGCACCAACTCAGTAAATCTGAAAATGCCGGAAATCTGAAGGAACCGATTTATCGTTGGCCAGATTTTTTAATGTCAACCTGCACTAGTAACAAAACCACTCAATGTTCCAATCAAGCAGGGACCTAGTCCATAATGATTTAGGTCATTATTTGAAGATACCTTTTTTTTTTTTTTGGCAATCTTCCATTAGCATGCTAACAATAACCTCCTTCCTTTGGGACTGGAACCGATTCAGTGAAGAGAGCATTAAAGGAGAGGAAACCATGCATATGCATATGCTTATGCTGGGTTTCATTCTGGGCACCAATGCACCCCTTTCTATGATTTCACCCCCACCCCCTCCCTCCCCATCTCACCAGCAATGAGTGGATACTTTTACTTGTCCTTTCCAATGGACGCTAAGGTAAAGCAAGATAATGTTCTTGGAAGCTGCTTCAGTGGTCAACGGTTCGAGTCCCCTAGAAAGGAAGTCAGTGTTAGCACTTATTGTCAGGTGATACTGCCTTCTTATAACGCTTCCATGAACATTTGCCATTAGCCTGTTCCTCCAGAAGCTTTGCATATTACTAGCTTTCCCAAGTGTAAACTTCCTTATTTTGTTGAAGTACATTGTTGCTACACTGGCCAGGTCTAGAAGGCTTTCCTTTCCTTAACCATAAACCAGCGTACTGCCAGCAGTGTTGAGACATGTTTATAATATTAAGAGAACCGTCAAAACAACATTAAAGCGGGTTGCTGGCTTTTATTGCAGTATTGATACAAATATTTTTTCATATATACTGTATTATATTGTTATTCCTCTTCCCTTGATTTCCTTTTTTCAAACATGAGTATCTTGTTTTGTGGAAGTTTGGTTTGAAAGCCAAGTATGGTTAGATTTTGTTCAATATTGCTACAAATCAAAATACAACCAAAGTTTTTGCAGTCTATTGAACTAAGGAGCGGAAGACCCTGCCTAGCAGGTTGTACTGGCTCTGCCATACTGACCAGTTGAATCTAGACACTCCTTGGAAGACAGCATGTTTACCAGAAATGATTAAGCAACTTGTACCTAAGGGATATGAATCCATACATCTAAAACTTGATTTTAGTGTGGGTTTTTATCCCAGTTAACCATGAGACTTTCAAATGTAAATTACATATCTTAGGCAATGGAGGCTGTATACTTGATTTCATTCATTGCTTGTTGAGCAAACAGAAAGAGATAGTTGCTATTTAAAGTATTTTTTAGTTAGCCGAGCTCTAGCCTCATAGTTCTCAGTAAGTCCTTTAGGATGAGGTTGCTAGCATTGCGCCCTTTTAACCCTGGCATCGACCACCTTCCTGGAATTCCACAGGGTAGTGTTCTGGGATCTTTTTTGTTTCTACTTGTGCTAGCGACAAAGTTGTTGGCCAAGAAATTAAGAAGTTACAATATGAAGTTGAGGTAACTGGAAAAAATCTTGGATAAATAATTATGTAAATCTCTAAGAAAATCACAATTAATATGCTTTTAAACATAAAAAATCTACAGAATTTCACTAATATCTGACTGGATAAATGTTTCTTCACACTTATGTATGAAATTAAAGTATGTTAAAAGAAGGTTCTCGAACATTGGAGAAAATTAAAGATTTCACTTATTATCCATAATGCGACCGAGAACGGTGCTAGGGGGAACAGTACTAAAGGAAAAATAATAATCTCATGAATTATGGTTTGACAGTTACTCAAGAAGTAGAGTCATAGAACAGTTGATGAGACAAAATGATAATCAAGAGCGTTTATGAGATTCTCTGGTATTCCAGAAGAACAAACAAAGGGATTCAAGAGAAAATACAGAATGCTTTCGAGATAATGCCGGGCCAGTTTAATGTTCAGTGATAGTTGTGGAACTAATTTGGTAGTTTCACTGTCAGAGCTTTAATCTGAGGGATAAAGAGTACAGAAAACAGTGCTGTGGTGCATGCATGAAACTTTCACAATAAACCCCTCAAAGGGTGTTAACAATGCCCTCTCAGCACTGTCAATTTATCTTCACTCTTGTTTCCTTTCTTCAGCCTTGCTATCCTGACCTCTCTTAGTGCACCTGTGGGGTTGTAGGGCCCTGCTTGGGTCCTCTGGGCATCATCCGTCCAGAACAACAAACTTGACCTACTGCAGAATGTTGAGTTCCCCAGAAAACATAAATCACAGACGGACAGCTGAAGCAGTGATTTTCATGTATTTGCGGGAACTACAGTATCTCATCTGTAAACCCAAAACCATCTGTAAATGTAAAATGCTTCAAGCTTTCGAACCATATTTAATGGAGAACTTTCCTTATTTTGTAAAAAAAATTGTTAAATGTTTTCCAGGTGTAAGAAAACACACCTGACAGTAAAATTATGTCTGTCTTGCTCAGATGTTAGATGCTACCTTACGACGGCTAATAACAATCCCTGCCACAGACGTTCAACCAGAAGCGATGCTAGACCTTGTGAGAGATGTCCTCTTGATGAAGTTGCCATGCCAAACAGTCGCTGTGATACCCAATGCATCCGCCATGCCCCTTGACAAATTCCTTAGAATGGCAGACGCAGTTCATCTGGCCCAGACATCGTCAGAACCCAGTCAGCCAACTGTAGCAACAGGCACCCCACAACCACAGCATCAAAGCAACACAGAACTGGACAGTGAACCAGAGGGTCCTGCCGCTTCCATATACCACTTCCGAAACTACAGGAAGGAGAACAAACATAAACATAGGACCAAAAAAGAAGAATATTGGAAGAGCCTATGTTTCTTCCACTGGAGATTTGGGAGTGAGCCCAAAACTGCAAGAATGGCTGCCTACTATAAAAAAAACATGCAATAGGGCCAAAGCAGTGGCCCAAGCAACTAACCGTCAGTGACAGGCAGACTGGTTGCTTCGTAAAGGGGAATGAGTCTACCTTTTGCTGTATTACCTGCAGGTACAAGTGAAAACACTCCATGTGTTTTTATGTCACAGATGATATTCCCAACACACAGTTCCTCATCGACATGGGTGCATGTAAATCATTCGTTCCAGTCAACCCACTCGAATGCCTCAACCCCACACCCAGCACTCTCCAGGTGTCTACTGCCAACGGTGTCCCGCTCAAAATGTATGGAGAAAGAACTATGAAATTATCATTCAACGGCAAACCATACAGTTGGAGATTCATCACAGAAGACATCACAATCGCACTGATAGGAGCAGATTTCCTGAAAGCCCACAACATGCTGGTAGACATAGCAAGGCAACAGCTGATTCAGAGAGATGGCCCTATAACACCCATCACTCCAAGAACAACAGCAAACCCCACATCGAGACCAGAGATCCGTTGCCTCCTTTAGGAATTTCCTGAAGTATCCAAAGATGTCCTCCACTCACGCTTCAGATGTTTGGCCCCAGACAAACTAGCCTATGCCAAAGAAGTATTCCATGACATGGAACAGACAGGAATCTGCCAGAAAGCCTCCACCCTGTGGGCATCCCCACCCCACGTGGTGCCTAGAGCAGATGGTACATGGTGGCCCTGCGCCAACTACTGACGACTCGATGTCAAAACAATACCAGACAGATACCCCGTGCCTAACATTGCTGACATAACAAGCCATCTAGAAGTTGCCAAAGTATTCACAAAAATTGACCTGCTGAAGGGGTACTACTAAGTCCCAGTAGCAAAGGAGGATATAGAAAAAACAACTATCATAACCCCCCTTCGGGACATTCACCTTCAACTATAGCTGTTTTGGCCTTTGAAATGCTGGCATGACCTTCCAGCGCCTCATGGATGAGATACTGGGAGAATTGCCCTGCTGCGTTGTTTATGTTGATGATATCCTGATATTCAGCCCAACTATAAACAGCACATAAAGGATGTAAGGCAAGTCCTGAAGAAACTTAGAGAAAACGGGCTACTAGTGTAGGAAGATAAATGTGAATGGCGAAAAGTACAGTAAAATTTTTTGGCCATCAAATAAGCCCTGAAGGAGTCAAACCGATTTCCTAAAGCCAAACACCACCAAAGTGATCCAAGAATTTGCTGGCATGATCAATTATTACCACCAATTCATACTGAACCTAGCTGAAATCAGGTTCCCTTTAAATGAATAAGAGGAGGCTTTTCAATTAGCCAAAAAAGCCCTGAGCTCTGCAGCAACACTAATGTTTCCTCTGTCCCATAGGTCCCTAACCCTGACAACTGATGCAAGAAACACAGTGATGGGCACGGTACTCAAGCAGGATACAGACAAAGATTGTCAGCCTTTGGCATTCTTTACCAAACTGCTATCTCCAGTGGCACAGAAATACTCCATGTTCAACAGAGAGTTGCTGGCAGTCCACCGAGCTATTCGGCATTTCTGACACATGCTTGAGGAACAGCAGTTGGTGGTGCAAACGGGTCATTTAACCTTTGCTCCACACCTTCACCAAAAATGGAGACTGTTGGTTGGTGCGGCAGCAGCTTCACTTGTCTGCAATATCCAGGTCCTCCTGCACCATCAGGTACCTGAAAGGTTCTTCCAACAACATCGCAGGAGCCCTTTTCAGAAATACCATCAATGCCATCTAGACTGGAATATCATATCCCGAGATTGCAGCAGCCCAGAAAGATGACATGGACCAACAGTGACTTCGGCGGGAAAGTCCTGTCCTCACGTGGAGGGATTTCACCATAGATGATGGAAAGATGACCATCTCCTGTGAAGTGAGTACCGGACGTCCTCGCCCCCACTTACCTTAAGGAGGAAGGCTTTCAGTCTCGCTCATGACCTGTCACAACCATCCAGCTGTTCCACCACCTGTATCCTGTTGGAATGATACATCTGATGGGCCATGAAGTTAGACATCAAGAAATGGGCTTGAGAATGTCTTTCCTGCCAAACATCCAAGGTCATGAGGCATACAGAGTCAGGGATAGGACAATTCAGTACAATGGAGCGATGCCTTGCCCACATTCATGTTGACATCGTGGTCTCCCTACCCGCCTCTTAGGGGTAGAGATACCTCTTCACAATCATCGACCGGAATACCAGATGGCCTGATGCAATACCTGTCAAACAGCAGACAGTGGAAGGTTGTGTGAGGGCTTTAATAAACTGGGTCAGTCAATAAGGAGTCCCTTGGTACATCACCAGTGATAGGGGGCTAACTTCACGTTTGCCCTATGGAACTCCCTTGCCACCAGCCTCGGGACAAAAATAAAACAAACGGTAGCATACAACCCAGAAACAAATGGATGAAAGAGTGGTTCCACTGCTCCCCGAAAGCAGCGTTCACAGTCAAATGTCGAGATGGGAGGTGGAGAAAAGAGTTGTTGTGGATTTTATTAGGACTGAGAACGGCCCCACAAGCAGCTTTTAATGCACCGCTGGTGGGAGCACTCTACAGACAGTCACTAGCAATACCAGCACACGTTTTCCAAAACGCAACAGAGCCAACCACCCCCTCCGATGTCTGTAGAGCATTAAAACAAATCATACCAGAAAAAAGACATACGACACAGCCCGAAGAACTAGGCCAAACAAAATATGCGTTTATCAGAATTGACACACACCGGCCCTCCCTCCCCCGTCTACTCTAGACTTCATTGAATCCTGCAGCATAGAGACAAGTGCTGCCAGATGCCAGTGGACGGGAGAACTACCTGGGTCTCGATAGACAGGCTGAAACTGGCATACATACCAGATGATGGTCCATCTCCATAAGTCTCTTTTTTGTGGGGGAGTACTGTAGGGCTCCACTTGGGCCCTCTGGGCATCCACTGTCCAAAACAACAAACTTGACCTACCGCAGAACATCAAGTTTCCCCAGAAAACACAAATCAAAGATGGACGGCTGAAGCGGTGATTTTCGTGTATTTGCAGGAGCTATAGTATTTCTTTTGTAAGCCCAAAGCCATCTGTAAATGTAAAACACTTCAAGCTTTAGAGCTGTATGTAATGGAGGACTTTCCGTATTTTGTGCAAAGAATTGTTAACTGTTTTCCAGGTGTGAGAAGACGCACATGACCATAAAATTTTGCCTGTCTTGCTCTGCTGTTAGATGTTACCTTTCCGTTCGCGGAAGGCCATATCTTGTCAGAAATTTATGACATGAAATGAGAAAGTACCCAGACGCTGCCTCTTACTCACCTCGTCTCTACACGGTTTTCTCCCAGTTCCAGTTTCAGATCCTTGTATATCATCTTTATTTTCTGGATCTCTTTTGTCTTGCTGCCCAACTAATCCAACTCTCTCTTTTCACTGTTTTAAGCGCTGGACGGCCAAAAGTGCTTCATTGCTTGGCTTGACAGCATAAATTTCATATATCATCATCATCAATCTTAGAAATGACCTCAATTATGTGGATTTCTACACTGAGTAGCTTACTGTGAAAATTCCCCACTCTAGAAATGATAAAATTGCTCAACTAATGTACATAAAATGAAATGAGGAAACAAACTGAAGAAAATACTCATAGCATTTTGAAAACTCCGTTATATGGGACTATTCAAAAATTACGTAACACTTTTTTTTGTAATTTTTGACCCCCCTCCCCCCTTGCCACGCCTCATAACATGTCCAGACCCTCCTAGAAAATTATGTAACATCAGCTAGTAGCCTATACACCCCGTAAATTAGTAGGCTATGTTCCCTTTTTTATGCAATAATATATTAAAGTCTAGCCTAGTACCTGGGAAATGTTACTTTAGGTCTTCTTAATACTTTTATGTTATGATATTAAAGAATCACAGATAAATTTGAAATGATAATGTTCTCTTGGGTCATCTTTAGAAGAAGTTTAATTTAATTTGTGATATTTTTCTAAGTCGTATTTATGCATAAAGTAGAGAATGTCCGAGCACAGAAAATGGATGAGTTTGTGATATTATTCTATGTCATGAATATGTTGAAGTACAAACAAGGGCTGAGTTTGTGATATTTTTTAAACATAATTATGCAAAAAAAAAAAAAAAAAAAATTTCCTCAATATTACTAATATAATGAAAGTCTGTTGCAGAATCTTTGCTATCTCTCTTTTGTCCTTCTACATTTACACCTTTTCAAAAGAAACAAAGGAAAAAAATCTGAAAATGTTATGTAACTTATGGCTGCAACCCCCTCCCCACACCGTCAAACTCATAACACTTCACCATACACCATCCCCCGCCCCCTGAGGCGCTACGTAATTTTTGAACGGCCCCTATCAGTTTCGTCCAGCTGGTACTTACCGTAATTTGCTGGATTTTTCTCCTGAACATCAAACATGTAAATTTAAATATTACGACAGCATTCTGTTGCAGAATAGTACACGTGTTTTTTTTTTCTTATAACAGTCCAACTTAAAAGGTCCAAGTCATGTTCAACACTGCTTTGGATGTATTGCTTCTTGATAGGGAAAAGTGACTGGAAAAATCTTGAAATTTATTGGTTGTATAATAAAATGACTTCCATACATAAAATTTATCCCTCCCGGCGGATGATGTCGACTTGGTCAAGCAATAGCAAAAGATGCTACTTGCTTGACCAACGCAGGCCCTATAAGCCTAGTGCCAGTGGTTTCTATGTAGACAAAATGTGTGTTTTTTTTTTTAACTCCCCTACAGCACGTAGCCTCTGAAGTCAACAGATTTGCGAATGACGAGCATAGTGACCCTATATATAAAATAAATTTGGTCTGGATATGAAGGTGGAGTGAAAGTTGAAAGTGCTTCATAACATCTTTGTAATCTACGACATGAAACTATTGTGACTTCAAAACATCAGTCACGATTTCTAAATGGACTTACGACGCATGAGTCGTTGGTTGGCTTTGCTGGTTTTACATATGACTACTCGAGCTAGGATGTCACTGGCATGTTATATTAGAGAAATCAGACTCGATAATCCACTAATTACCAAGCATAAAATGGATGTCTGACGTGTGAAAATGGAACTAAATCTCTGTATCACTAAATGCACTTCTGACTATTGAATAGTCTTATAAAAAATTTCCTTTCACATTTCTGATATTTCAGTTTGCGCAGGGAATCAAAACATTTTACAGTTTTAATGAGGAGAGAAATAAGCACCCGTGACTAAAGACAGTTCCTTTAGTGATAATCTTTTTTTGGTATATTTTATACTTTCTCTTTTACAAATTAGAACTAGGCATTTACTTTCATTGTCTTACTATACATTTCTTGTTTTGAGCCGTCAAGTTCGGATCTAAATGCAAACTGATAAATTGTACTGAAGCCACACACAGTGGACTCACGAGGGTCCTAGAGGTGAATACTTCCAAATCTGGTTCCATCGCCTTTCTAGTCTGACCATACTTACTTTATATGGTTCTCATGCTTGACATGCATAAATCTGTTGATTTCAGGGACCATGGGCTCACGGGCTGTTGTTTTGTTTCAGTAAGCAGAATCGTTTGTTGTTACATGACCATGTAACCAGCCGATAAAGGAGTAAAAAATAGATACGAATGTA
This sequence comes from Macrobrachium rosenbergii, assembly GCF_040412425.1. Lineage (NCBI taxonomy): Eukaryota > Metazoa > Arthropoda > Malacostraca > Decapoda > Palaemonidae > Macrobrachium > Macrobrachium rosenbergii. The sequence goes on from NC_089781.1 coordinate 44,116,746, forward strand.
ACTCCATTTTTCAACCAGTAAATCTGAATATTTATGCAGAACAGTATCGAGCATGACTTGGACCCTTTAAAAATAAGTTCCTTCGGTGCAATCGAGTTTTCTGTACAGCGTATAATGCTGTATGAAACTCTCAGCCACGGCCCATGAAACTTTCAGCCACGACCAGGTGGTGGCCTGTGTTGTTGGCACCTGTAACGGTGCCAGACGCATGGTTATGGCTAACTTTGACCTTAAATAAGAAAAAAACTACTGAAGCTAGAAGGCTGTAATTTGGTATGTTTGACAGAGCTTATTTATACGAGCCGCGTCACTTCCAGGCTTCCCATTGGATTATAACAGAACGCCATGTTTGTTTACATTTAAGGCAAAGTGCACAGCGCTCAAAACGGCCATGGGCCTAACTGTCAGCTTGAGCAAAGCCAATAAATACAGGCTCTGCTTAGAGCACTGTAGACAGCAGATTTAAGTTGACATACATATTTTCGATGTTATGTTGGGTTGAAAGGACAGACAGACATACATTACTTTACTGTACTTTAGTGTGGAACAGACAATACTTGAATGCATGACAGGGCCAGTCTGACAGCCTCACCATCACTCATACTGCCTTTTCCTGGCCTAAAGAGCATTCACAGCTAAATTACTGTTGCTCTTTCAATACACACACAGAAATATTAATGAAAATATGCGTGCGTGCAATATTCATGATATTTATTTAAACAGCTACGCAGACAGTTCAATGACATCATGTTATGGCAGTGAACCTCCTCAGCTGACAGCTTACACCTATCAAAATCATGGCTACAGAAATGGGTCAAACCTTCAACCCTTACTTTAATGCAATTTATCTTATATAATTACTTTCTGAGGTAAATTCATCATTCTTGGCTTTTTTAACTATTATTAAAAACTGCTGTTAAAATATTTATTAAAATATATATATATATATATATATATATATATATATATATATATATATATATATATATATACAACAATAATGTAGAACACCGTACACTATTATTTACACCACACCCAACATTGTTTAATGTAATTATGTAAGATGGTTATTCTTTTCCAGTTTTTTACAATCACAATCATTTACAATTATATTAGAAAACAATGCAATACCTAGCTCAGTAGTTATAAAAATGTCAACAATAAAGATCTACAGTACTCGTACTGCAAGGCAAATGCACTATGGTCTTATCTACTATAACACAGGCACTGATGACAACATGTACATAATGTAATATGTAGGCATACTATGAATTATGTTAGATAGGCCTATTGAAATATACATCTGAAGGCTACCTGGAGATTGTGAAGTAGAATGGACAGATCTCAATCTGTAGAGTATTGGCTGGGTCAACAAATTTATTTTTTAGGTATATATCCAACGTTGACTGAAATTATGATCATACATAAATAAACCCACATAACAGCGATAACTAAAAAAAAAACATTATGTACAATATAAACAATCACAAGTACATGGGCACACTATAAATGCTGAAGTATCTTTGCTTTTCTGTTCTTTTTGTTGCTTTGAGTACGCATTTTTCTGGTCTCAAATTTGAAATAGTGGTAGAGCCCTGCAGCGAAGATAGAGCCAGATGATGGAATTCAGGAGACTTCCATATTGATGGACAGAACACAACCTGTCTGGGAGGTACCTGCTTCTCAACTTTGCCCAGCAGTTGAGACAGGATGTTTCTGCTGATGAGTAGACTGGGGGATCTGCTTTTCAAACACCTTGTCATTGTTACAGCCATAGGCTGGACAATAAGCTGGCATTGTTAAGCAAGTCGCCCTAATTTTGGAAAATTAAACTGTGTCAGAGTCTACCATCACCAAAAAAGTAATTATAGGCTTTGCCATCACTCACCAAGCAGATAGTTACGCCCCGAGGCCGTTTGGAGCGCTGTGTGCCTTGCCCTAAATATAAATGAACATGAGGTCCGGGAAGTGACTCAGCTTGTATATAATGTATTGGCTTTGTGTTTGATGGTTGGAGGGTGGATGATCAACATACCAATTTGCAGTCTTTTAGTCTCAGCAATGTTTAAGATTTGAGGGTGGACAGAAGAGTACGGACGGACAGACTACACTTTTCTTTTACAGAAAACTAAAAAGGTGTCTAACTCTGCACCATAGTGCTACTGTAAAATTCAAATTTACATGTTTGGTTTTCAGAAGAAGGAAAAACCTGCAAATTAAACACTCATATAGGTGAAACTATGATACTCACATTCATGTAAATGCTGTGATTATTCACTCTAATTTGAGTGCTTGTATCTAAATTTCTGTTACATTTTGTTCAGTTATAGTGTAAGAATTTACACAATAATCTACTTAGTGCAACATTTCACGTATATGCTCGAGATAATTTATGTTGAACATTGTGGTAGGTTCATGTATAGGCTACATCACAATACTGAACAGTCAGTACTTTTTATCCCTCAGGCATAAGAAAAGGTCAGACTGAAACTACCAACTTCGTTCCCAAATCATCAGTTGCATGGGGCTCCAACTCGCCCATTGAAGGGAAGACTCCTCACTTGAGCCGTGCTGATTGTAAAAAAATTTGCCAAAAATGTTCTAATCGAGACAGGCTCATGAAATTTTCAGGCGTTATTACTACTATAATAACACATATTCTCTGTTATTTGTATGATTCTACAGTGAAAATAAATGGTTTTATAAAGAAAAACGTGAAATTCAGCTCTCCAAGGAATCAAGATTATTTGGAGCTGGCAGGAAAACTATCGTTCTTGGAGTGAATTTGGTCCGTGAATATGTTGGTATATCCACATGGAACATGCATACAAAAAATCATCAAAATCAAACAGTAAATAAGTACAGAAAGTGAAAAAAACGAGCAACAATTTTATCGAAAATTCGGTGGAGAAATCGGAATTAGTCTGAAAGAAAAATTCGCCTAAATTTTATCCTTCGGTTTAGAAAGAAATCCTTCTGACATTCTGTGGTTATTGTGTCCCTTGACAACCTAAAACCTATAAAAATCATATTATATAAGGCATAAAAGCTTAACACGCAAATAAATGACACCCATTTCCCCCCCCCCAAAAAAAAAAAAACCCCGAGAAATAGCGATTTGTCTCGAGGCACTGGAGAAAGAATAATTTTATATCATAGTACAGCTAAAATCATATAGAACCCCTAAAATCCATTCTTTCTTATGAGAGTAATCATAGAAAACTACTTCGACTCATTTATGCGAGGTCGACCATGAAAATTAGACTTCATACTATTTTTTATTTTTACTTAGCCCAACATACAATTAGATTTATTATACTTATTACAACTATGAATTACAAAGATATTATTATTATTATTACTGCTATAAGTTACTAAGACATTTATTATTATTATATATCATTATTACTATTACTAATTTTTATTTTTACTATATGAGCATCGGACACTTCGCCCAACAGACAATGCTTATTACAAATATGATCTACAAAAATAGAATTACAATAATGAGTTTGTAAGACATTTATTATTATTATTATTTTTATACCTTATTACTATTACTAAAGATGCTAAAATCCTCTAGCTTCAGGGGGTGTGCAATGGGGGCATTGAGGGGTATGGGAGTCACGACTCTGTTGGTATGGAGGGCCACCTAACAAATAAGTACTTTTTACAGAGATATGTTATTTAGTGGAGCCTCGATCGGTAGAAAAACATATTATGTGGAGATTATACTGATAAAGATAGATAATTAGTTTGTTACTGATTTTATTTAAATTGGGATCACAAACATAAGAATTGTTCAAAACAAAAGTATTTTACAGATTACTATAGATGAGCAAATGAAAGGCTACAGTACCTTATTATTATAATGTACAAACATAAATAATTACTTATTGTTGGTTAACTGGGTTTCATTAACATAAGAGTTATCCGAGGTTTCTCTGAAATCTTGCGTTTTTTACTTGATAGGAAGCCATTATTAGTACAAATAAAATCTTTCCTGCTGAGGGCATCGCACTATAGCTTATTTAATTTTGGGAAAAATGGCCCCAATGAAAGCCTTCGTACATATTTCATGCGTAGTAATGGAAACGCAGGACCGTCGGGCTGCTCTAGATAAAGGGGAGTGTGGGAATGGGGGGGCATTGAGGGGATATGGGGGTGATGGGTCTTAGAGTGTTGCCATACAAATGAGTGAATTTTTACAGAGATATATCGTACAATTTCAGTGGAGCCTCGATGGAAAATTGGTAGAAGCAGCAACTGTTCAGACTTTATAGAAGTTATGGCGAGGGTTCAATTCCGCAGCCGACCGGTGAGAGAGGTATTACTTTATTATCCGTTAGTAACCTGGGATTATCTGAGCATAATCAACGGATATTTTGCTGAAAGCAAATGGGTGTTACAGATTAATACACACATAAACAAAAACATAACAGACACCTCACACGTCTATTATGAACTGTCAAGAGTCGCCCAGTTCTATTATGAGTTGTTGGGAGAAAGGGAGCTGGGGATTTGCATAAAAAAATCGCTTTATTTTCGCTAGCCAGTAATGAGTGTTCTGGGGTTGATGTCAGGCAGGGCAGCCGATCGAGGCGGCATTCGGCCTACCCCAACCGCCAAATCAAAAAGTCCTTCATTAAAGATTAGGCATCGAAACATTCTGTATTCTCTCTTAAATATAATAATGGGAAAATGATACCAAAGGCGAAGAAGAAGATCTTGATTATATTTCAACATCTAGTAACTTTGGAAACTTATTGACCGTCCTGGTAACTGATGAAGTCTCTTGGGGAGAGGATAAAGGGGATATTTCTGAATGGGGAGAGGATAAATGGGGAGTTGGGGATGGGGGGGCATTCAGGGATATGGGGTGATGGGTTTAGAGTGTTTTCCAAATGAGTGAATTTTTTCAGAGATATTCGGACCTTTTTCAATGCGTATTAATGGAAAATTATGAGGGGTGACTGTTGACGACCATTTGGGGGTGGTTATAGAGACGGGAGACAGGAATGCTTCCACATGTATTATGATTTACTAAGAGTTATTATTACTATTATGAGTTAGTAACATGGTAAATAACCATCTGAGCATAAAAATCGCTTTTATTTTCCGACAGCCAGTAATGAGTGTTGGAGGGGAGGGTCTTGATGTCCATGGGGCCATTATAGCTGGGCTGGAGACGTTCTCTTTGCCACATGTTATTATGACTTACTAAGAGTTATTATTACTATTATGAGTTAGTAACATGGTAAATAACCATCTGAGCAAAAATCAAAAATCGCTTTATTTTCCGATAGCCAGTAATGAGTGTTGAGCCTTTGGGTGGGGTTGATTTCCATGGGGGCCATTATAGGGGCTGAGACGAATGTTTTAAAAATATTAATGGCATTCTTTTAAGGCCAAAGGAAAAGTTTTGCAAAAAAAAAAAAAGCAAAAATTTTGCAAAAATTACCTCTTGAACATTAAATTGGCCCACATTATCTCGAAACATTCTGTATTCTCTCTTAAATCCTCCTATGCCCCTCTTGATACCAGAGAGTCCCTCCCATCAAGGATCTTGATTATCATTTTGTCTCGACATCTGTTTTCAGACTTTGCAGCTGATAAATATTGCACTGTTCTCCTGCTAAATGATTAAGTCTCTTAAGGTAACATTATGCAAGATATTTCTGAATATTATGCTCAGGTTTGGTTTCTTAAATAAGGCAAAAATCTAAGCTCTTTATTACAGGCTTCAAGAACCCCATACTTCTTAAATGTGATGCAATTCCCAGGCCATGGGGGTGTCAGTGCACAACGGGAATGAGTACTTCGCTTTTCAAGTCACGTTACGAATGTCGAATCGATGAGATCAAGTTATAATGAAGTGAGGCTGACATAACAACCTTTACTTTTATTGTTTGCCACAGCCCAGACGTAAATGATGTCATTTTTGACCATTTTGTCATCATTAAAGCTAAGCTACAGGAAGCTGATGGAAAGGCAAGTTTTGTGTTTGTAATTCATGATAATGACAAAGACAAGTCTAATAATTTCTTAGATCAAGTATTCAATGATTCCGTCGACGTTACAACCAGCTTGGTTGATCCTTTTCTTTGAACTTCTGGTCATGCCCTAATCTCCCCAGTAATTCAAAAAGTAGGCTGTTCTTATGTTTTGTATATAGAATTTCAAGCGAACCTGAATGGCATTTTTAGTGATCTTTTACATTTAAATTGGTCACAGTTGCATCATGAAATTGGATCTGGGGTTCTTTTTGTCATAAATAACAGGCCAATTCCTTTTAGGCTGAAGAAAATTTGTATTGAAGACAGGGCCTGGTCAAATGATAATTGCCGACATACTTATGTGAAAAATCAGGCGGCTAATCACGCTTGAAAAAGTAATATCTTTGCTTTGACATGGGGCAATTAATCCCAACTAGGAACAGTGGCTTAAAAAGTTTATGCATGAACTAAAAAATGAGGTCAATGCTGAAACAAAGTAAATCATTCCAGGTACAAATCAGAAGAAAATGGAAGGATACTCTTAAATCTGTAATTTTTTGGCATAAACTCAAGTGTCTCCTTTGCTTAATCCAGATGGCTGACACTCACTGCGCATAGGAAAATGAAATTCCTATGCGCAGTGAGTGTCAGCCATCTGGATTAAGCAAAGGAGACACTGTTGAGTTTATGCCAAAAAATTACAGATTTAAGAGTATCCTTTCATTTTCTTCTGATTTTTATCTGGAATGATTTACTTTGTTTCAGCATTGACCTCATTTTTTAGTTCATGCATAAACTTTTTAAGCCACTGTTCCTAGTTAGGATTAATTACTCCATGTCAGAGCATAGATATTACTTTTTCAAGCGTGATTAGCCTCCTGATTTTTTACATAAGTATGTCTACAATTATCATTTGACCAGGCCCTGTCTTCAATACAAATTTTCTTCAGCCTAAATACATCAGCTTTTGCTGATGCATTTTGATCTCGTGGAGTTAAGAACCTTTAACTTGACCTTGATTCTCATGGGGTTGTAGACCCAGTGGGTCGTGCTGTTAGGACTGCTGATTATCAGCTTCTCAGTTGTTTATTATTTTTCATAAGTAGAGGGATTATCCTCAGGTCGCCTGATCTTTCCCAAGTTTTCCCGGACCTTGATAAAGCTGGGCGGGGTGCTGGTTAAAGGGGAGATTATGGTCAGAGACTTGGGCTAACAACTATTTGGTTCTGACCATAGATAGATTATTAGTTTTGGTCGATGTATTGTTTATTTAGATAAAATCTTATTATTGACCCATCCCAAACATGTGTGCTTGCCTCTCATTCTCTCTCTCTGTCTCTCTACACCCATTCGCTTTTTAGTTTCCTGTAAAAAAAAAACTATTGTGCCGGCTTTGTCTGTCCGACCACACTTTATTCTGTCCCCACTTTTTTCTGCCAGCACTTTTCTGTCTGCCACAGATCTTAAAAACTACTGAGGCTAGAGGGCTGCAAATTGTTGATCATCCACCCTCCAGTCATTAAACATACCAAATTGCAGCCCTCTAGCCTCAGTAGTTTTTATTTTATTTAAGGTTAAAGTTAGCCATAATCGTGCTTATGGCAACGATATAGGGTAGATCACCACCGGGCCATGGTTAAAGAGTCATGGACCGCGGCTCATACAGCATAACACCGAGACCACCGAAAGATAGATCTATTTTTGGTGGCCTTAATTATACGCTGTAGCAGCTGTACAGAAAACTTGATTGCGCTGAAGCTTCTGCACATTTTTTACTTGTTCTCTCTCTCTCTCTCCATACACCCATTCGCTTATTTTTTACTTTCTTTCACTACATAACATATTTCTTACCCTTCTCTTTCTCTCTCTCTCTCTCTTTCATCCCTCTCTAAAAAAATTGACCGACTTTAATCCTTGAAACAAACAGTCTACATCCTTTTCGTTCCTAACCCTTAAAACAAAAATGAGAGAGAGAGAGAGAGAGAGAGAGAGAGAGAGAGAGAGAGAGAGAGAGAGAGAGAGAGAGAGAATTAAAAGAAGAAGAAGAAAAAAAAAACAGGATACATTTATATTAATATGACCTCGATATCGCGCGCACTCCCTCTGTTATACGTTGAATCTTTCACAGTTAAAATCCTACTCTACAAATTTTGAGGTACGAAGAGTGAATATTTTTTTTTTTTTTTAGCTGATAGGTAAGATGGGTGAAAGAAGAGTGAGGGCAATTAGCTAGCTAACCATGGCAGGGAATAGTTTAGAAAGTGAAATATTAGTAAGAGTAATGCCAAGTGTGGTTTATTCACAATTTTATTTAGGTAAGGGTACAATTTTTCTAACATAATACAGTAATACTTTTACATTATAATAACATGGTGAATTGTACATATTGCATATTTTGAATTTTATTTCTTATTAGTATAATCATATTTAAAACATAAAATAAAATAAAAAATATGTTCCAATTTCCTCATTTTAACGATGTTAATTATCTTAATGATTTTGCATGATACCTACATAGTATATTCTAAATATTACTTTTTCACAAGGCATTTCTTAATAATATAATGGTTGAGGTTCATCACGATGAAGATATGAAGATACTCTTCTCCACCATCTGTGGTCTGTGTTGTTTGGGTGGTTTCTCTCTTCTGCTACGGATTCTTCTGTTAATTCACTGTTGTATTGATCTAGTTTGCTCCATATGTTGGTTGCCAGTCTGTATAATCTTTGATTAATTGGTTCTACTTTGTATTTTTTGTGTATTTGTTCTATATTCAGATCGTCATCTCCTTGATTATTTCTCACTGCACCTTAGTATCTTCTTTTGGAATTTTTGTAATGCACTTATATTGGAAGTCGATGCTAAACACGTGGATATTGGTGGATATTCCATTATTGGTCTGATTAGGCTTTTGTAGAAATGGATTTTGATATTTGTGTTCATATTCCTAAATCGTTTTAGCTTTGTATTTTGTGTTCTTGCTATTCTTAGCCTTTCTCTCACGTGTCTTGATATTCCTCTTTGTCCGAATTGCATTCCTAGTATTCTTGTGCTTTTACTAAAATTCATCGGTTGTTGGTCTAACATTATTTGTGCAGGTTTGTAAGCAGACACTGATACTAGTTGGAATTTAGATTTATTTGTCTTTATCTTCCACTTCTTTTCAAATTGATTTATTCTTTCAATTTGGTTCATTTTTTTGTGCTACTTGTCTTTTCAAAGTTGGATCCCTTCTTCGAGTGCGTTTTTCTGGGTGTATAACTATTTGAGTTATATCATCTGCAAAGCAGACATCAGTACAATACTCTGGTGGTGAGGTCATATCTGATGTATATAATATGAATAGTGTTGGACCGAGTACAGATCCTTGTGGGACTCCACTTAGTAACGGGAATGGATTCCCTATGTAATTTTGTGACTTGATTGCTGCTGTTCGATCTTTGATGAAGTTGCATAGTATTTTCTCAAAAATGTCTCGAAGGTTGAGATGTAATATTTTGTATTGAAGTCCTTGTATCCATACTTTGTCAAATGCCTTGGTTATATCTCTACATACTAGGTTACATAGGTACCTTCTTCTTTGTGATAGTGCAATACTCTCATATATTGTTGCTATTGCAATCTGAGTCCCTCTTCCTTTTCTAAATCCATATTGATTATTATTTTGTAGCTGGTTACCTTCTAGGAACAACACTAATCTGTTGTTAATTATTTTTTCAAATATTTTGCCAGGTATTTCTAGTAATGATATTGGTCTATAATTCTCTACCTGAATAGTATCTTTTCCTGGTTTGGATATCGAAATCATTATTGCATTCTTGAATATAACGGGAAAACATCCCATTGAGAAAGCCCAGTTGTATATTTCTCTTAATTTTTCGAATGCAATGTCTGGTAAATTTTGAATTATGACCTTGTTAATTCCACTCTTTCTTGGTGCTTTGTGTTTAAAATTTTTCATTATTATTTTGATTTCCCATAACTCTATTTTCCTTGTTAATGGGCAGTCTTCATTGAGCCTGCTAATATCAGCTGCATAATGCGGATTTGTTCTGTTTCTATGTTGTTCAATGAATTCATTGACTATTGTCTCATGTTGGTTGTCGAAATTTTGGTTATCCTCCTGCGTTATCTGGAATATTTCCTGCCAGTAGGCCTTGTGCAGTACTTCCTTCTCTTTGTCATCATATATTTTCTCATTCCCATGCTTTATGTATGGCGAAGTATTAGTTTTGCTTCCCATCAGTCTTGCAACGGAGTTCCAAAATTGTTTTGGGTTATTGTACTGTATTTCTGTGTTTTTTTATTAGGTCTTCCCAATTTTGATGATATAATCTTGAGTTTTTCTTGTACTAACTGTTCTTGTAATGACACACATCTTCTCATTAATATGTTGTTCCACCCTGTTATAAATACTGTGTTTTGGATGTTGTTGTAGTGCCATTGTATCAATTTCAACTTATCACTGCTAATAGGATGTGGAAGTGTGGTGTATTTAGTTACGGGTATATGATTTTTTATTGCTTCCTCTATATTTGTGTACCATTCTTCAAGCTCACCATCTATTATTTCTTATGTTATTTCTATTTCATTTGAATTTATTGTCGGTTGTCTACTCATTTTTCCTTCTATTTCATTTTTGAAGCTTTCCCAACTTGCTCTTTTTATATTTGGTATTTCTAAGGATGGAATCCTTACTGGACTGGTTGACAATGTAATTACCATTGGTATATGATCGGAGGAGGTTGCTGGTCCTCTTGTAACGGCAATATTGAGGTGAATTTTGTTATTTCCCAATATTATATCTGGCTTTCCTTTTCTGTTATTTGCTACAAAGGTATCGAAATCAGGTCCTAAGTGTATGATATACTTTTTATTTATTAATCTGACTCTTTCTTGTCCTGTGTAATTAGATTGCCTATATCCAAATAGTTGGTGTTTGGCGTTTAGATCCGCAATGAGGTAGGTTGGTTTTCTCCTGTTCATTAGCTTCATGACATCCGGAAGTGGGAAATAATGTCTTCTTGGCGGCTTGTAAGCTGTAGCGATCACTATTGGTCCTTTGTTAGTTTGAATTTGGACTGCTAAAAAGTCGTCTTGGAAATCGTCTATTATCTTATGTCTAATATTTCTCTTGATTGCTATTGCAATTCCTGCAAAGGGTTCATCAGAAAAAGTTTTGCGCATATGTATTATATCCAAACATTTTCAGAGTTTCATTTTGTATCATACCATGCTCATTGATTAATATTATGTCAGGGTGTTCTTCTCTATATATATTGTATAATTCAAATTTCTTTGTTTTCCAGGATTTCACGTTGTGCTGAATTATTTTAATTCTTCGTAGAGTTGAGTCAATTCGAGTTACAGTGGTCTAGTAATTGTGTTCTTTTCTTTCACTTTTCCGTTTTCTGGTGTTATTGGCTACTGGCTAGTGCTTTTTGATGCTGAAGTTGATCCCTGTGGATTTTGTAAGATGGGAGAGTTGGGGAAACCTGAGAAGCTTGGTAGTGAGGCTTGTATTTCTTCCGTTAATTGATGCTGCGTTTCTTGCAAATTACTTATGCGTCCTGAGGGATGGATTGGTGAGTTCGAGTCCGAACTGGGCTCAATTCCGAGTGTAAAGTCTTCATCTGATGAGTCGTCTTCTGAGCTCTCTGCTGTGTTTTCTTTATGTTGTGTGCAGTCTTGCATATCCTGAGTTGCTTGTAAATCTTCTACTTTGCTTGTATGGTTTTCTTGTCTTTTATTCCTTTCCATGGTGCTTGCTATCATGTTTATTGTTTCTTTAGAGAAGTGCATTGTAGGTAAATTGTTATCTGCTAATATGCTGTTTATTACTGAGGGGTAGAATCCTTCTTGGCGCAGCCCCAGTTTTATTGCTAAATTTGTTATTATCGTGATTCTTGTCTCTTCTTGTATTCTACTTATATTATTTTGGATGTTGTTTGCATTAGCCTGGCAATTTCCCGTATTAGTGGCTGTAACTTTGGCGCAACTTGTACGGTTGCTTGTAGTGGATGTTGCATTTCTGTTTGCTTTGATCTCTTGAATTTTTCTTTTTATTAGGGCCTTTCTCACTGGGCATTTCGCTGCTAAAGTTCTATGTTGTTGATTGCAGTTAACACATTTTTTTGTATTTTCTTTACATTCTCTGTACGTATGATCATGTGATGAACATTCAGAGCATATTTTATAGTTATTATCTTTAAGGAATTCCTTCAGCAGATGCTCATAAGAGTAGCATCTGTAGCAGAATGACAAATTTACAAATATATCCTCTTCAACATGTTCACTTGGAATGTATTGGTAGGCTATAAATAATCCTCTTTCTATGGCTCTCTTTGCCATCTTCGGTGTTTCAAACTTTATTTTCATGGCGTGGGAATTGTTTTGGATTTTTATCACCTCATCCACTGCAGCCCATTTGTTTTTCCTCACGATACTGTCTTTAAGGTCGTCTTCTCCGTATTCTGCCGTTGTAACGTCTAGGTATTTTGTTACTATAGTTTTCGTGGAATTATATTCTGGGGGTTCTATTACCTCAAACTCTTCATTTGCAAAAACTATCCTGTTCCCTGAATTAAGAATCTTTTCTGAGTCATCTTCGTGAACATTGACAAAGAATGCTGTGTTGGCATGGATTACTCTTTGGACTCTAGCCTGGATGGCGCCTATACACTGCCATAACTTGAGCAGTCTACTTGGCTCGTCTTGGGTTTAGGACTATTGTCTTGTATCTTAATCTTCATTTTGAATCATGTTATTTACTTCTTTCTTGAAGTTTTGCCATAGAGAAGGATGACACATAAACTGAAAAAAGAGGCCAGAATGATGTCGAAGACCTAGAATCAAGAAAAGATTTTGAAAAACCTCACGGGCTACTGTCCTTGGATACTAGGCAGTCATGAGAACACGTCTTTCCCCTGCGGGTGCCGGACACAGACTGATGTTACGACCACATAATTTGCACAGTCTCTGTTGCCGGCTCAGTATGCATTAAAGCAGTGGAATATAATAGAACAGAAATTTCATATCGGTTGATAAAACCGCCGACCCTGACCCTTGAGTCCGCCATCTTCCCTCTTGTCCCTCTGGCCCTCCCCCAATATCCTACACTTGTCTAGAATCTTTACCGTAAATGACGCATGAAGAAGGCTATGGTATTTTCATACATGAGTATAATCATACTTGTGAAATATACACATTCAAACATGCACACCATTCCCCTCCCCTCCTTTCTGATCATTTGTGTATATACATAAATGTATATGAATCTTTTTCTTTTCCACATAAAAGGAAGAAAAATAAAAACATGGTACATATAAGCAAATGCATGTGTTTTGTAGGTAGATGTATATGAATTGTAGGCAAATGTATGTTTTGTAGGCAAATGTATGTTTTGTAGGCAAATGTATATTTTGTAGGGAAATGTATGTGCTTTGTAGGCAAATGTATGTTTTATGGGCAAATGTATGTGTTTTGTAGGCAAATGTATATGTTTTGTAGGCAAATGTATGTGTTTTGTAGGCAAATGTCTGTTTTGTAGGCAAATGTATGTGCTTTGTAAGCAAATGTATGTTTTGTAGGCAAATGTCTGTTTTATAGGCAGATGTATGTTTTGTAGGCAAATGTATGTTTTGTAGGCAAATTTATGCATTTTGTAGGGAAATGTATGTGCTTTGTAGGCAAATGTATGTTTTATGGGCAAATGTATGTGTTTTGTAGGCAAATGTATATGTTTTGTAGGCAAATGTATGTGTTTTGTAGGCAAATGTCTGTTTTGTAGGCAAATGTATGTGCTTTGTAAGCAAATGTATGTTTTGTAGGCAAATGTCTGTTTTGTAGGCAGATGTATGTTTTGTAGGCAAATGTATGTTTTGTAGGCAAATTTATGCATTTTGTAGGCAAATGTCTGTTTTGTAGGCAAATGTATGCGTTTTGTAGGCAAATGTCTGTTTTGTAGGCAAATGTATGTGTTTTGTAGGCAAATGTATGTTTTGTAGGCAGATGTATGTTTTGTAGGCAAATGTATGTTTTGTAGGCAAATGTATGTTTTGTAGGCAAATGTATATTTTGTAGGCAAATGTATGTTTTATGGGCAAATTATGTGTTTTGTAGGCAAATGTATATGTTTTAGGCAAATGTATGTGTTTTGTAGGCAAATGTATGTGTTTTGTAGGCAAATGAATGTTTTGTAGGTAAATGTATGTTTTGTAGGCAAATGTATGTGTTTTGTAGGCAAATGTATGTTTTATGGGCAAATGTATGTGTTTTGTAGGCAAATGTATATGTTTTGTAGGTAATTGTATGTGTTTTGTAGGCAGATATATATGAATTGTAAGCAAATGTATGTTTGGTAGGCAAATGTATGTGTTTTGCAGGCAAATGTATGTTTTGTTGGCAAATGTATGTATTTTAAAGGCAAATGTATATTTTGTAGGCAAATGTATGTTTTGTAGGCAAATATATGTATATTGTAGACAAGTGTATGTATTTTATGGGTAAATGTGTATTTTGTAGGCAAATGTGTGTGTTTTGTAGGGAAATGTCTATGTTTTCTAGGTAAAGTCTATGTTTTGTAGGTAAATGCATATGTTTTGTAGGTAAATGTATGTGTTTTATAGGCAAATGTATATTTTGTAGGTAAATGTATCTGTTTTGTAAGTAAATGTATATGTTTTTTAGGCAAATTTATCTGTGTTATAGGCAAATATATCTATTTTTTTAGGCAAATGTATATGTTTTATAGGTTTTATATGGTATAAATATCTCTTCCATATGTGGTATGTCATTTCCGTTTGTGCACTTTTATTGTCCAGTTCTGTTTCCGGTTTTTTTTCATTGCGTATATTGACAAAGAAGTTTAGGGAAACGTATAATATTATGAAACAATAAAATAAGAAGTTTCAAAGTGTATGGAAAAAGCTTTTATGAGATACACAAGGATGTTAAAAACAAATGAAAAAATCAACAGAGGGTAAAGTGAAGGATGCTGTGGATGTACCACTGGGAAGGAAAGGTTTAAAAAACTGTTAAATATTTTAATGATTAAAGCGGAATACGGCAGAATGCTTAATTCGATGTGGGAAGGAGTGTGGGACTAGGGCATTTGAAATATTGATGGCCGCCTCTTACTTCCGGGGATGTAGTACTGCGAGAAGTTAAATGAAGTATATTTAGTATAGGAATAAGTAGTGGGATAAGATGATATGTCATGTCATGGATGGATTTTGGAATGTTTCCAGTTTACAGAAAATATAAGAGTGATGGGTTAAAAAAAAAAAAGGCTTGAAAAGAGTCAGTGAGAAGAAACTTCACAATA
Organism: Macrobrachium rosenbergii; assembly: GCF_040412425.1. Classification (NCBI taxonomy): domain Eukaryota; kingdom Metazoa; phylum Arthropoda; class Malacostraca; order Decapoda; family Palaemonidae; genus Macrobrachium; species Macrobrachium rosenbergii. Next base: position 44,132,068 of record NC_089781.1, read on the forward strand.
AACGTGATCGAGAGTAAGTTTGTGGTGATAAATGATAATCTGTTAACACCGTTCTCCTTATTTCGAAAAGGACTGTTAATCTGAAACTCTTCGAGAAAGTGCGCGAATAATTGACGCCAAAAAAAAAGTCGAAGAGAAACAGTCGGTGAAATGTGTAAATACGGAAAAGAGTGAATTGGAAAAGTAGTAATAAAGCGAATGTACTTGTGTGAATGTTTTACATAACTAAAAGCAAAAGTTGGTGGCAAAGAATGCGAAGCCATAATGTACGGTAGGCATAATGTCCAGTAGGCATAATGTCAGGTAGGTATAATGTCCAGTAGGCATAATGTCAGGTAGGTATAATGTCCAGTAGGCATAATGTCAGGTAGGCATATTGTCCAGTAGGCATCATTTCCAGTAGGCATCATGTCCAGTAGGCATAATGTCAGGTAGGCATAATGTCCAGTAAACATCATGTCCAATAGGCAAACTATCTGTAGGCATAATGTCCAGCAGGCATCATGTCCAGTAGGCAAACTATCCATATGCATAATGTCCAGTACACATCATGTCCAGTAGGCAAACTATCTGTAGGCATATTGTTCAGTAAGCATAATGTCCAGTAGGCAAACTATCTGTAGGCATAATGTCCAGCACGCATCATGTCCAGTAGGCAAACTATCTGTAGGCATATTGTTCAGTAAGCATAATGTCCAGTAGGCAAACTATCTGTAGGCATAATGTCCAGTGAGTATAATGTCTAGTCGGCAAACTATCCATAGGCATAATGTCCAGTAAGCATAATGTCTAGTAGGCAAGCTATCTGTAGGCATAATGTTCAGTTAGCATAATGTCCAGTAGGCAAATTATCTGTAGGCATAATGTCCAGTAAGCATAATGTCAAGTAAGCAAACTATCAGTAGGCATCGTGTCCAGTAGGCAAACTATCTGTAGGCATAATGTCCAGTAGGCAACTTATCTGTAAGCATAATGTCCAGTAAGCATAATGTCAAGTAAGCAAACTATCTGTAGGCATCGTGTCCAGTAGGCAAACTATCTGTAGGTATAATGTCCAGTAAGCATAATGTCCAGTAGGCAAACTCTCCGTAGGCTTAATGTCCAATAGGCAAACCATCCATGGGCTTAATGTCCGGTAGGCATGATGTCCAGTAGGCAAACTACCAGAAGGCATAATGTCCGGTAGACAAACTATCCATAGGCATGATCTCCAAAGGGTAAACAGTCCATAGGCATAATGTCCAGTAGGCATCATGTCCAGTAGGCAAACTATCTGTAGGCGTAATGTGCTGTAGACAAATTATCTGTAGGCATAATGTCCAGTAGGTCATAATGTTCAGTAAGCATAATGTCCAGTAGGCAAACTATACATAGGGATAAGGTCCAGTAAGTATAATGTCCAGTAGGCAAACTATCCGTAGGCATAATGTCCAGTAAACATAATGTCCAGTAGGAAAACTATACGTAGGCATAATGTCCAGTAAGCATAATGTCCAGTAGGCAAACTATCCATAGGCATAATATCCAGTAGGCATAACGTCCAGTAGGAAAACTATCCGTAGGCATAATGTCCAGTAGGCATAATGTCCAGTAGGCAAACTATCTGTAGGCATAATGTTCAGTAAGCATAATGTCCAGTAGGCAAACTATCCATAAGCATAATGTCAAGTAGGCAAACTATACGTAGGCATAATGTCCAATAGGCAAACCATATGTGGGCATAATGTCCGGTAGGCATTATGTCCAGTAGGCAAACTATCAGTAGGCAAAATATCCAGTAGGCAAATTATTTGTAGGCATAATGTCCGGTAGGCAAACTATCCATAGGCATGATATCCAGTAGGCAAACAACCCGTAGGAATAATGTCTGGTAGGCATCATGTTCAGTAGGCAAACTATCCGTAGGCATAATGTCCAGTAGGCAAACTATCTGTAAGCATAATGTCCGGTAGGCAAACTATCCGAAGGCATGATGTCCAGTAGACAAACTATCTGTAGGCATAATGTCTGATAGGCATAATGTCAAGTTGGCAAACCATCTGCTGACATAATTTCCGGTAGGCATAATGTCCAGTAGGCAAATTATCCATAGGCATAATGTAAGATACGCATAATGTCCAGTAGGCCTAATGTCCATTACGCAAACTATCCATAGGCATAATGACCGGTAGGGATAATGTCCAATAGGAAAAATATCCATAGGCATAATGTCCAGCAGGTAAACTATATGTAGGGATAATGTCCAGTTAGCAAATTATCCGTAGGCATTATGTCCAGTAGGCAAACTATATGCAGGCATAATGTCCAATAGGCAAACTATCTGTAGGAATAATGTCTGGTAGACATAATGTCCAGAAGGTAAACTATCAGTAGGCATAATGTCCGGTAGGCATTATGTCCAGTAGGCAAACTATCTGTAGGCATAATGTCCGGTAGGAAAACTATCCGTAGGCATAATGTTGAGTAGGCAACCTATCCATAGGCATAATGTCCATTAGGCAAACTATCCGTAGGCATAATGTCCAGTAGTCAAACTATCCATAGGCTTAATGTCCAATAGGGAAACTATCCGGAGGAATAATGTCCAGTAGGCATAATGTCCAGTATGCAAATTATCTGTAGTCATAATATCTGATAGGCAAACTATCTTTAGGCATAATGTCCTGTGAGCATAATGTCTAGAAGG
>NC_089781.1:44135253-44170253 GCF_040412425.1 Macrobrachium rosenbergii
CCTTGATTTTATTGCAATGCAGTGAACCTTACAAGAACTGACATCAAAAAATTGATAGCCAACGACACAAACCAGCAAAAATGCAATGATTAGCACATGAGCAAAAACAAAATAATTGCAGATAAAGAAAAACACAGCGGCAAAAATTGAGTAATATGAACAAGCAGCAAGTAACATAAGAACTGAATAGACACTGTTGCTGCAAAGAATACAAAGGATAAACGTGACTACATCTGTCACGATCACATTTTGGCAAAAGGATTACTATGCTGCAAAAAAATTTATCAGAAGGACAAATTAAAACTTTGGCATGGCTCTGACTGTCATTAAGGAATATAAGTCCAATTCTTGCACATAACTCTGTGTCTTCCCCAGTCAAACCCTTGGTTAGAAGGTCAGCTAGATTGTCATGAGATGCCATATATTGCAACTTTACAACCCCTTCTTCACTACATCCTTATGAAGTGATACTTCACATCCACGCCCTTTGGAATTATCAAGATTGACAATGTCCTTCTCTGCAAGTTTGATTGCTGCTATTATCAGCAAGATGCATGGCACCATGCAAAGATCACTTGCGTCGATCTCCCCTTAAAATACCACATAGCCATAGTGCTTCTAATTAATATATAGCCATATGTAATACCGCCTGTTGTGTGGATGTGGGCAACCACAGTTTGCTTCTTGCACCTCCACCAAAAGGTCCTCCTGCAACAATTGACACCACCAGTCCAATATGAACGATTTTCTGTCCACCTTGTTGCTGGGTAAAAACAGCATCAGAAAAATCAATGCCTCCTTCCCACACTTCCTGGAAATTACTACGTGCATGTAACGAAATGATAAATGATTGAATCATTACTTTATTTTATATATTTTGTGACAATAGGCCCGCCGAGATGAAGAAGAGGCAGTAAACAAGAAGGCAGCTAGATCACGGCAATAACTCAGGTGTAGTATATTAAGATGTAAACCTGTACCAGGGAAAGGGATGAATAAACAAGTGAGTACTTTCACGAAGTGTGTCATTTAATCCACTCAAACACCACGGAAAGTCTTAAGTTATGACAATGGCGACGAAGATGGGATCCGATGGATGAAATGCCTTCCTTACTACTACCTATACAGACCACGAAGCCTAAGTTTACTGAAACTCAGTTTGTTGAAGAGAGAAATCTGTATTTAAACAACTGCTTAGCCTAATGTTTAACTGAACATTGGCATTCCTAAGACTGTTAATTGCCCGGTTGATTTCAAGTGTTTACTTTTAGTAATTGCCTGCTTAGCCTAAGGGTAGCCTAAACAAATATGGCAGACCGTTTCCAGAAGTTTGTGCCAGAGTCACAGTCCTTAGATAACTGGTTGTATTAATGACTATCTGCTTTCCGAGCTCAAGAGATCACGAATGAATCTCGTCATATTAAGTTGATCTTAACTCACATTCCAACTCATTAATCTTGGATTTGATGATAGCAGTTGCTTTGATTGCTCCTGGGTCGGCGAACGAAGCCCTCTTCCTAGATCCGAAGTGAAAACTAACCTGGCAAGCTACTGTATAAGCCTAAGAAGACAATTGTCAAACATTTGGCTGAATTCCAGACAGAAATAAATTAAAAGAAGAAACATATAATTTATCTTCAAGGATTTAAATAAGGTTAGCTGAACTTTTGTGACTTTTGAAACAAGGGAAGAATTTCTTAAATACAAACTGTTCCTTGCTGCTCGGTAGTGAACCATATTTCACCTCCAAGTTATCAGATTTTGATTACCACACTAATACGGGTAGGGGATTTATTGGCCACCTTATTTCCAATCTAGAAGCAGCATATCAGGAGCAGGAGGGTTCAAAGTGTTAATAGGCTAAGAAGAGAAAAATTTAAGGTCTGTGGCCAGGATGAACCATTCGAACGGGACTGTCATCTGAGAAATGCTACTTGTTACGAAGTGTTGGCAAGCCTGGCCATGTAGCATCAGTGTGCAAGCAGCAAAGTGAATCTTACAAGCAACTCCAATGACAGGGTGTTCAGTGGCCAAACATCGTCACCAGCAAAGAAAGAGCAAGAGTCCATCAAAATGACAAAACCCCATTTGAAGAAGACTCATGAAGTTATAATCCAAGAAGAGGAATCCAATGATGAAGAGTCACTTGATTTAAATTGTATATTAAACAAAAGTTCTGTTCAACCTTATGTTGTTAGTTGTCAATTGAATCATAAGCCATTTTATTTGAGATTGACACCGGTTCAGCTATTTCTACATTGAAGTATGATGATTTTGAGAAGTTAAATTGTACATTACTGAACTGTAGAACTAAATTGCAGGGTTTATAACCAAGTGCCACCGAAAGTATTTGGGAAGGTCAAAGTTTCAAATTTTCAGTACAAACAACAAAATCATTCAAACATTGAATTCAGTTGTTGGGTCAGACTCTCAAATAATTTGATTGGTAGGAATTTAATAGATAAATGCAATATAATTAATGTCCATCAGTTAAATGTAGAAGATTTTTGTGGAAGACTATAATGTAGATAGTTTGAAACCTATTAAGAACTGTCAAGCTCGATTGTATCCCTTAAGTTATTTGATGTTCCTGTTTTTCAGAAGGCCCAGGAAAAGGTGCCACTGACGTTACGCAGTAGGTTGAGAGCACTGCAAGAGCTAGAAAATAATAAGATTATAGAAAGAGTAGAATTTTAAAAGAATTTATGCCTCACCTATTGTTACTGTCAGGAAGCAGAATGGATTCCTTTAGGGTTTGTGGGGATTTTCGTAAAATAAATGAAATTCTTCATGAATCTAAATTCCATTACCTAATATGTCAGAATTAATTTCCAATGTGTCTGGGCATAAGTTTTATATATGCAAAGACTTGATCTCAAGAATTGTTCTCTTTTTATCTGCAAATGGAAGTCAACTAGTCCATTCCAGAAGACCGTAAATATCTGATTGAATTAACACCATCATTTGGGACTCTATATAGATATTTACGGTTTCTGGAAAAGAAACCATTTGGCATCCATTCTGCTCCTGCAATATTTCAGAAGTTCATTTCCCAATTATTAGCTTCTTATGATTATGTTTATCCAGAACTTGATGATATTGTTATAGGTGGAGACTCACTAGCTGAACATGATAAACGTGTAAGAGATGTTCTTAGGACTTTGCGTGACGCCAACATTCCTCTGAATGTGCAGAAATCCGTGTTCAAATGTAACTTCTGTCAGACTTAATTTTAAGCTCTCTAGAGAGGGATATGAGCCAGATGAAGAAAAAGTTCCTGCCATAGTTGATGCTCCAATTCTTCACACTGTCACCCAAATGCTCAAGTCATTTCTGGTCTTATTTCATTTTATCATTCATTCATTAAAACGGCTACTATTGCCTCACCTCTGTATGATCTGACTAAAAAGGGTGTTGATTATTCTGAACAACAATCAGCTAAAAACTGCCTTTTTTCCATCTCTAGTAAAAGCAACTGTTCTTGCATCATGTATCAGAGCTCCTAATAAATTGGATCTGCTTTTCTAAATTAGAATCCATGTGGAAGAAATGGATCTGACGTCACTGGTTGTAGATGTGGTGCTGTGCTCCAGCTCTCAGTTAATACAGCGCCAGATATGACTCTGTTGTCAACTATGTCATTTTCATAAGAGGGTCATCCATGCACACCCAAGGGTATACCCGTAAAAAATGGTCAAATGTGACAGAAAGGACTGGCTACTTGTTTTATTCATAAATAAGTTTACTAAAAATTTGATTGGCACCAAGTCTTTTCTGGCTGACAGTTGACAACCATCGTCCCTCAAAACTTCATACTGGGTTTTTAAAAATACCCTCCTCAACCCATATCTAAGCAAATACTTACCAAATCAAGGTTGATAAGATTTAAACACTTTTTTCTTTTGATTACACAATTGAAAATATTCCTTATGGCCCGCTGTAATAAGAATACTCCTGCTGCAATTGACCATTCTTCTTGGATTACCTTTTGCATGACTAGACAATTAAATTTCATGACCAAATGAAATTTTAAACTCATTAGTATGGTGAATGAATTTTAAGCAACTTTCTGTGGAACAACTACTTAAGTCAACTCTGTCACTACTCAAAGAAAAATATTTTTATCTCAAATAAACCTCCATGACTTGAACATAACTTTCTGCTAATTCAATCATTTTGTTAAGCGATAAGTGGAATCGCTCTCTCAGATGTACCTGCAAACTGCAGTGCCACAACTCTGCAAGGTTGTTATGCAATGAACAGACTAGTTAAGCCTTCATGTCATTTCACACTTTGACATTTCAATCCACCTCTTTAAGAGATGTCTCAATCTAGTGCAAATTGTTCAACTAGCTCATTCTTCTGAGGTTTAACTGGCCTAATATTTACTCTGAAACCTTCCTCAGTACAATCAAAATCTTTTCATAGTGATTCAGCAAATAATAGCATCCTCAGGTGTTAAACCCTATCTAAACTTCAAAGCTGCAACCCAATCTGTAGAATTATGGCTCCAATCCTCTTTAAGCCACTGGCTGCACTAGCAAGAAGTTTATTTCTCATTATTATTGACTCAATATCATCTTTGTTTCATCAAAATCAGGAATAGAAGGACCTTTAACTTTTACTCTTACCTGGTTACCTTCAGTGTCAGAACTCCGATATTAACTGGCGAGTCATTGATTTCTTTTTGCAGTTTCCAATTTCTCAATCTCTGTTTTTGCAAAGATTCTTGTATATTACACAAATGAAGCTCATGAGCTCTATCTCTCTCATTTCACGGTCATATTCACGCTCTTTTCTCTTTCCTCACGTTCCCTTTCTCTTTCCTCACCAGCTTCTAGTTTTCGTTCACGTTCTAATACTCGTTCCTTATCTCTAATATCCCTTAAAGCACTGTTTCATCACTTTCTTCTAAGTTCTTCGCCTTCATCAAATTCTCTTTGCAGGTGATATTAATTCAATGATGGAGTAGACTGTTGTACTGATTTTCAGATTACTCATTTTAACACAATTTATCTTTTTAAACCACTGTCTACATCTCACAAAGGTCATAAAAATGTCTATTTACTATTCACTAATTAATATATATTCATAAGCTATGCAATAGCACTAGTTCTTTTAGTCTTTTTAAAAGATGTCCAATTTAAATCAAATATATGGGTTTTTTGCAAGTTTTAATTATAACATTTTGGATATCTAACATATAATTGATAATAAAAGTGAACAATGTGGAACAGTCAAGTGAATATAATAAATGACAAACAAATTTCAATAAGTAAAAACTGGCCTTCATTTCATCAATAATGTTTCTATTTGCATAACACAAGTACCAATAAATTATACGTACGTAACGAAATTCCTGATTGCAATCTGATTTTACAATTATTATATGATATAAGTAATGGGTATCTTATTTAATAATATATACCACCAATAGTATCTTAGTTAATAATAAGCAATGCTACAAGGGGAAGATTTCAGTACATATTGGGATACTGTCGTGCGGACGGCCACTTATCCCTGGTGCATAAGGCCACAACCCTCAAACATGCCATGTCCCGACCGGCAATAAACACTTCCTCTCGATCATGGCGATCAGTGCACTCATTTTACAGTAACTCAAAACACCAAAACAATAACGGTGCCGATAAGCAATCTACGCCCCGACGAAGAGCACTTTCAAGTAGGGCTGATGTATAAAATCCAAGGTGGCAGGGGATCTCGGCTCTTCCGCAAAAAAGCACCACGAATAACTGCCGATTATTATTGTTTCCTGTTTCACCTCGGAAGAGAGACAAACAGTATTTAAACAACTGTCTAAAACAAGTTTTTGTTAATCTTCATTACTGTAACAAAGAAATCGTTGGTAATTACAGTTTGGGTCTTTAACTCGGAAATCATATACATATTTTCATTACTTATTATGATGTAAATATAGTAACAACATAAAGAAACAAATATAAACACTGTGACAGCTAGTGCTTCTTGCGTAGCGATAGCCACAGCGATGTGCTCTCTTCTGTTGTGTGGATGTAAGTTTGCTGTACCATACTCCAGGGACAATAAACACACACCAGTCCACTGAACGATTTGTGTCCACCTTTTGTTGTGCAATCAGCATCAGAAAAAATCAATGTCCTTCCACTCTTCTGATACTATGCAGTAGTCACGGGTGTGTTTTAGGTATTTTATCAGATATTTCACTGCAGCCATTTGCTTTCTCTTTGGGTTGGCTGAAATTGACTGAGATAACTGACAGCGAAACTCAAGTCAGGTCTTGTCCCGTTTGCAACGTACAGCAACATTCCTATGGCTCTTCTATATTCATGACTATCGGCATCTGCGTCTGGTTCAACGTTGATAGAATACATTTGCACTCAGAGGACTGTGTTTTCCTCTGCATTCAGATAACCCGTGCTGCTCAATATCTGATCTATATAAGACACACTGGTCGATGCTTATGGTATGCTCGTCCTTTGTAATATCCTCAGTGATAAAAAATCAGATATTTCTCCAGCTCTCGTATTTCAACGTTGGCTCAACTCTTTCTTAAACAATCAATATCTTCTTTCTTTCCCCACACAGCAATGTCATCCACATATAGTCAACATACAATTTCCTTTCTTGATGATAGAATAGGCAAGGGTCACCAACTGAGGTTGAACTGTGTCTATAAAAGATTTTCTTGATCTTATGGTACCATTCTTGTCACATTGTTTCCAATCCGTAAAAACACTTCCTCAGCACACACCATCCTACTCTTGTCAACATCAAAACCCTCAGGTTGCTCCAAGTATACTTCTTCCTTGATATCACTATTGATGTAGGCAGATATTACGTCGACATGCTCACACATCAGTTCCTTCTCCCACTCCGGCGAGCATCAACCGGATGGTTTTTCTTTTTGATTACAGGCAGTGGGTTTTCCATGTAGTCAAAGCCATATCTCTGGGCAAATCCTGGCCAGCCAACCTGGCTTTGTACTTTGTAGGTCTACCACTAGCATCAGTCTTCAGTTTGAACTTCCATGTTGACCCAGTGACTCTGGTTTGGTGGCCTTGCAATCTCATGTATTCATCTCCAGTCAGTTTCTTAATCTCTTCTCCCATAGCATAGTTTCATCTCTGCTTGAGGACTAGCTAGAGCCTCTTTGGCACTCTTTGGTTCAGTGATAGTTGATAGTAATCTCTTCATCTGGCTTGACCACTAAACACTCAGAATCGACTCTTGACATTCTTGGCACTGGCATTTCTTTGGTTGACACTCGCGGACACGCTGCAGGACTGGGGACTTTTCTTGAACAGCTTCTTCATCTTCAGAGCAGTACTGGAATTTCTTCAAAAGGCAGGAATCTGTTCATTGTTTACGTCTGTGCCGTCATCTTCACTGCCTTCCTTGTCAGACCGTCTCCCTTCTCCTGTTTTCACCCTGTTTCCTACTCGGAGTCTGACTCACTCGAGAGTTGTAGATTGTCCATCTTCTGCTTCCCTGATCACTGGAATCTTCTTTCTTCTTCCATGGGAAAACCTCTTCATGGAATACAACGTCCCTTCTGATTATTACCCTTCCCTGTTTCTGTGTTCAGCCTGTATCCATCCTGTATCCTCCTGATAACCGGTATGACACACTCAACAGTCTTGCCATCAAGCTTCAGCCAACTTCTCCTGGCCTGAGCTCTGCATCGAAGGGTCTCATGCGTTCATAATCACTGCTTGTGAGGTTCCTTTCCTGTTACCAGTTCAGAGGTATCTTATAATCGATGGCACTGCTCGGTGCCCTGAGTGTTCGGTTTGTAGGCAGCAGTTGACATAGCTTCAGCCCACAGTCTCTTGTCAGCTCAGCTTCAGATAACATGGTCCTCACCATTTCCATAAGTACACGATTTTGTTTCTGCTCCCGTTCTGCTGTTTACAATAAGGCACACTCCTTTCATGCACTATTCCGTTTGCAGCCAGATAGTTGTCCAACTGCTCTTTGCCAAATATTCTCCTCCAGTCAGATCTAATTTTCTTTGGGTGTGGTCCGTTGAGATTCTCCATCCTGGTCTTGTACTGAATGAGTCTAGACAATGCTTCATCTTTAGACTTCATTGGCATACAGTCAGATACCTGGGTAATCATCCGTGAACACAATAGCATAAATGGACCCTGCCAAATGAAGGGGTGTTAAGGTCCCACAACATCGGTGTGCACTAACACCAAAGGTTTAGATGCTCTTGATGTACTTGCAAAAAGGCAACCCTGTCATCTTCCCTCAATGGATACTTCATTTTTCACATTCTTCTTTCTTTAAGTTATCAGAACTGGAATTTTCTTCCAAGCGTCATAGTTGAGATGACCCATTCTTTGATGCCAGGTCTGCATCGATACCTGAGCAGGCAATGCCACAGTAGCTCCCTCATTATCTTTACTAGGCCAATCCAGATTCATAATGTACATCTTCCTCTTTCCTAGCAATGAAAGTTCAATGCCACCCTTAGATGCCTTTGCTAGGTCGCCCCTGATATACAGAAGCACCACTTGGCAGTGATCTGTTATACAGACACCAGACTGCAGTATAGGTTAGGGACATACATCACTTCCTGAAGCACAATCTTGCATTTTGGCCAGATCACGATTGTCACTTTCCACTGAAAGTCTATGTCCATCACCTATTTTCACAGATCCCTTGCGTTTGCAGGTGGTGTTCTTGAACTTCTTAATGTCACAGCACATATGATCTGATGCACCTGAGTCCAGAAACCACTTTCCACCATGATTTTGACATGTGCATGTGCATCCCACTTCAGCACGCCGGCACTGCTTCTATTTCTTCAAATTCCAGCTACAGAGCCTTGGCATCCCCTTTCTTCGTGCGTTCCTCCTTGACTTCTTCCAGATTGGGCATTCCCTGCCTTGTGTCAGGCTCCATACAGGTGTAACACTTCATTTCTGTCACCAGCGGTGTCCTGCTTCTGAAGGCTGCTGATTCTGCTTCTGCTTAGAATGCTGTTTAGCTGTTGCTTTCAATGCCACAGGTTCTTCTTTTCTTGATGTCACTCTGTTGTGCAATGATGGTCGCCTTTCTTCATCCTGGTTTGCTCTTCACATTTCTTGATGTGAGCTTATCCAGATCACCCTCAGGGATCTTACAAAAAGCATCATACTCCCATGGTGGTAGCCCAGAAAGTAGCAAAAAGCAGCCAGCAAGTGTCACTTATTTGGGAATGCCCATTCTCACCTTCTGGATCCCAACTCATGCATCTTGGAAATGTCTGCCATTGGCATTGATGGCACTTTATCCAACTAGCCATTTCCTTGAAAACAACATGGTGTGAATAATCCCAAATTCACCATACATTTCCTTGAGTGTGTCCCACTTTCTTTGCAAATTTAAACTCACCAACATCGTAGAGTGGAGCTGTGCAGCGCCTCGATAATGACTCCCCGAGCTCGGCCGATTGACTCTGGCTTGTTCTTGGTTGAGCTCTGCCAGGCCTCTTCTTCATTCTCATTATCGTGAATGTGATACCCCCAAACCCAGGGTCAATGGCATTCAGCAGTTCTTGTCAATCAGTCTTGTGATCCTCTTTGACCATAGCGGGTAATAGTTAGCCCATCACACTGTAGAAAAATCTTCTTGGGAGTCTCTTCCTTTCTTCATAATCGGCCATCTTCTTACTTGTTGATGGAACAGTCTCCAAGGGAAGCTTAGGCTAGCACTTTCTTATATCTAGACATATCACCTTTTCAATCAATCCCAATGTGTTCTGGGCCATAACCTGTGACCTTACTAATTCTAGATCCTCTAGCAGGATTAGTTTCACTTATTAACAGAGTTCAGGAAGGGGCTGATTGAGACGCACTTATTATCGTCGGTGGATTTTATTTAGACTGAAAAGAAGCGAACAACGAACACATGGTTTGTTACATGCAGGTGGCGCCATGACTGGCCAAAGAGAAACTAAATGCAAAAGACAAATCGACATAGCGACGATTGCAATGCCACTAACACAACACGAACAATATAAATCACAATATGCTAACAGATATACGTGGTCCTTTGCTGAGTGGTGAAAATTTATTAGTTGCAGTAGACTATTATTCTAACTAGTTATAAGTCATTGTGATATATGAGAAGATTTAAATTCTATAAGCGGAATCCAGGAGCCCACAAAGGTATTTCTGCTTTTGTCATAGCATTAAAGTGGCTAGCATCACGTGTAATTTCCCGGTATTACACTTGAAGAAATGTTGCAAGGATAAACTCATTACAGGTCTCTCAAAATGAGAGTACACAGCGTGTTCTGTTGGAAAAGAATTTGACTTTGTAGTATGTGGTGGAAGTTGATGCGAGGAGGCAGCAGAAAAGATGTCAGAGGGTTCAGCCAGAGACACATTCACATAATAGAGATGTGAATTCTATTAAACTAATTCTAAGTCTAATTCCGTGGTTAAGCAGAAAACTAAGCAAGGAGGGAAGGAAAAAAATCAAGAAATTTCTGAGAAGCCTATTAAGCCCTGCAGTGGATTTGGAAAAGTCACTGGAAGAGTGAGTGTCCATTCAAGAATGCAGAATGCCACTGAATTGTAAACGTAAAGGTCATATAGCTAAAGTATGTTTTTCTAAGACATCCAGTCCTACTAAACCTAAAATCTCATCCTAAGAGTATTCGTTCTGTTGAGAAACCGAGAGTAATTCTAGTAACCAGACTTTTTGGAATATATATTTTCTCTTAGTTCCTCTAATTCAGTTGAGTTGAAAGCACCTATTATGTGAAACTAAAACTAGATGACAGGAGTAGAGGTGGATTTTCAACTTGATACTATGGGCCTGCGCGTACTCTAATCACTGAGCAAGAGTTCTTCCAAAAATGTTTCCTACTGATCAACCAAAAATTTTACCTTAATTGATAGAGTTAAACCCTATGGAGGATCTAAATTCCCAGTAAGGGCTATATAAGGTGAAAATGAGTTATAAAGGTCGAGTTTTGGGAAGACAGTACTTTTCTCATTGTTAAAAAGACAAAGGGCCCTAACCTGTTGGGGGCGAGACTTGAGGCCAGCCTAAGTTCAGGTCAAGTTTGATGACAGTTCTATTCATGCTGTGATTCAGTCACCTAAGTCTGTAATGTCTAAATATCCAGTGTTCAAAAATGTATTAGGAACATTTAAAGATCTGGAAGTTTCTTTTTTGATTTGGAAAGTCTGTCCCCTAGGTATTGTAAAGCTCAGAATGTACCTATGCTACATGAGCTAAAGTGGATGCCGCTTTGACAAATTGCTGGAACAGGATATTATTCAGCCAGTTTCATCTGCTAATTGGGCCGCACCTGTGCCTGTACTAAAAGAGAGGATGGTACTATTAAGATTTGCAGAGACTGGGTTGACAGTTAATCCAGAGCTACTAAAGTTACAAACACCTTGTACCTGGTTGATATTTTGCTATTTTTAGGTGGTGGTAAAATATTTTTCTAAACTAGATATGACTAATGCCTATAATCAGATATTGCTTAGTCTGGAGTCACATCCTCTAACTACTATAAATACTCACCGAGGATTGTTCCAATACAATCAGTTTGTACTTTGGAATAGCTAGTGCTCCGGAATCTTTCAAAAAGGCTGTTGAAGATCTCCTATAGGAATTCCAGGTATGTGTGTTTTTGACGACATTCTGGTTTCGGCTCGAATGCTAAAGCATAATGATAATCTAGGGACGTTCTAAGACGATTACAGGAAGCAGGTTTGAAACTACATCCTACTAAAGTGTTCAATTGGTGTTGATAAGTTCAATATTTGGTTATACTATGACTCTACAGGTCTTAAACCTACTAAACAAGTTAGAAAGCTACCTCTGATGCTCCTGAACCTAAGGATATCACACAACTTCGATTATTTAGGCATGCTAAATTTTTTTACCCAGAAAATTCCTGGTGAATGCAGCTGTGGTGTTGGAACCACTGAACAAGCTTCTAAGGAAAAGTGTACCCTTGGAAATGGAATGCCAGGAACATAGTCAAAGCTTTTCAAAGTCTAAATCCTATTGTGATGTGCCTAATCCATTTTGACCCTAAACTACCTATAATTGTATCAGCCCACAGTTTCTAAATATGGACTAGGTGCAATTCTGTGTCAGAAGGATGGGAAGAGTTGCCTGTTGTTTTGCATCTGGGACATTAACAAAGCTGGTGATGCCATTCTCAGACGGAGAAAGAGGCGTTAGCTCTTGTCTTTGCACACTGAGGAGTTTTCATCATTATCTATGAGGTCATCAATTTGAGTCTTATTACGGATCATGGCCACTCCTAGTAGGTGTATTAATCTAACAAGCCTATTCCAGAAATGGCATCTGGAAGAATACAAAGGTGGTCACTAATTCTACAAGCCTATTCTTTGAGGATTGTTTCATCGCTCAGGCAAGTCCCTAGGTACTGCTGATGCTCTCAGTTGTTTACCTCTAAGTGAAGCCCCAGAGTCTGTGCCTGTGTGTGTGGTGGATTCAACTGCAAACACTCTCGATGCAACTCCTGTGACAGCTAAAGCAGATTTCTAAGTGGACGTAAAGATCTATTTGGCTCAAGTGTTAATGTACCTTGATAGTGGTTGGCCTGAAAGAGCTGAGGGTGAGCTAAATTTAAGCTTTTGCAATCATAAAGCTGAGTTGAGTATTCAGCAAGAGGATGTATTCTATGGGGATCTAGAGTAATTATTCCTCCACCAGGAAGAAAGAAAGTATGTTAAAGAGAATTACATCAAGAACATCTTAGGTTCCACTAAAATGAAACAACTAACCCAAAAGTTATTTTGGTGGCGAGGTTAGACGATGACAATTAGTAAAACACAGTACTCTTCTCTATTAGCCTTATATCCATTTTGAATGAAGAAAAAATAATAGTATTAGTAATTAGTAAACCTGTATTTGAAACTATAGAGCTCAATGTTCAATTAATTTTCAACTCTTACTATACTCTAAGTATATCAGAGTATCAAATACTGTAATGTAAATTTTCTCACAACCTTCATTTCAACACTAGTCTACTGTCTATGATAAAGTGTTAATTTTCAACTATAGTATAATATCCTTGTCATGTAAAATAGTATATCACAACAATTACATATCATCAATGCCACAAAGGACTTGTGACCCTCCTAAAACTCTTCAAAATTTCGACCTATCCATTCCCTCTTTCCTCATCTCCTCTCCTGGAAATTAACTCTAAGCAGGCAGTATGAAGTACATTACACTCAATCAAAACTGTAATTATAATTTCAATCACTTCACATAAGTTGATAACATTAAGTTGGATCAAGATATCATGAACAAACATGTCATTTGTATTAAAACCTATAACTATAATTCTGCTTTTGACCACCAAAGGTTAAAGTTTAACTACAGAATTTCAATAGGAGGCCAAAGCATCTGGCTGGCCCGCTGGAGGCCCCCCATAGCGACGCCACTACTTCAGTCATGGTAGACCGAGATTTTGTTCTTTATGGGGAAAGACTTGTGAAGCAGAAAATTCCTTTCATAGCCACTTTGTTCGTGATAGCATTGTCCAGTACAGCTTCAGGCACTTAATAAGTAACAGTAATATTAGGGAACACTTCAACTAGGTGTTGCCACAAATAAGCTTTTAGAACTGCACATTGCATTTTGAGCAGTGTCTTTCCTTCTGGCCTGGGACTTCTTAAGGTGTAAAATATTCTTTAAACAGATAACACTTATTTGCTAAATTGTGGTCATTGTCATCTTTGTAATGCGATATTATGAGTCTATACTGTCCCCCATCAATTTCTGAACTATTCATCAATTCTGAGAGGAACTTGAACCCTTGTGCAATGTTCATATGGGGCAATACTCTTGCATAATTAGATTTCAGGCAGTCAGGGTTGATTTTAGCAGACTTCTATCTAAAATTATCTGTACTCTTCTCAAAAGTAGTCCTGCCACTTGTTCCGTCGAAAATTTCTTTGTAGCAATGCATCTGGAAGCATTAGCATAACTTGAGAATGTATCTTCACCATAAGCGTTTGCTTCTGATTCATAGTGCAATCCTGTCGGCTGAATTTTCTCTGAGTTCTTTAACAAAAGAAAAGTAAAGTTGATAGCAGAATAATATTCATAAACATAAAACCAGGGTTTGGGTTTCTTACTTGTTTGTGGAAGCGTGTGTGCGATTTTGTAGGGGAGCGGTGATGGTTCGGACATTTTTTTTTAATTGCTCTCTAGAAGTCCAGGTTTAGAGCAGTGATATCCGGCATGGCATGTCAATGTGCAACTCATCATCCTACATTTACCGGTAAATGTGGCAAGTCGTCACTTTACTATACTTGAAGCTATTTATCTTCAAGTACAAGTTTCAAAATGTCAGATCATCCCTACCCATGGTGATGATTCCGGACAAAACAACTCAGGATGATTCGGACAATTATTATAATTATTTATTTACCTTCAAGTCAAAAACAGAAATACCAAACTAAGTGTTTTATTGAAATAATCATAATCACCTTAAAAGATTATTCTCTCCCTTAGTGAATGGCAGACGAAAATCTACACGATGTTTGCTGAATAAATGTTATAGTGGTCTTAAAGAATATTGAAACCTTCAAAACAAAAACTAAACTTGAAATATCACTTGCACTTACCAAATTCTTAAATGACCAAAATTTACTTGAAATTATTCTCTCTATAATTAAAACCAAACATAAATCGTAACTCAAATACTTGAAATTTATTGTGCCTAAATATTAAAGTTGGCCTAACGAATATTGTATCACTGCAAAGAAGTCACTGCCTCTTGCAATAGTTGCTTCATCACTCAATTTCTGGAAATTTTAAAAAAACTATTATGCAGCAAATTTCTGTGATTATCTTAAAATAGAAACCTGAAATTCATCACCCTCGTCTAAATTGCTGATTCATTTGCCTACATAATAGAACTTTGCTGCCTTTTACTGGATCTATCCCAACAAGAACAAATCTCCCTCCTCTGGGACTTTATCAATAAAAACCACTAACTTTGTCTTCTATCTGCTCTGAGATATCAGAAGAATTATTGTTAAGATCGGCTGTCAAGATGATGAAGGTCTTCATCACTGGTCTGGACCTCTGTATCCTAACTTTTTGTATTTTTCTTGCTTTTTAATGTTCTTGAGAATTATTTTTAATGCTGCAGTGGTTGTGCTTTTAGGTGGTGTAGTTGGCTTTGGCCTATCAGTCACCAAAGCCCTGGCAAGTGACTTTCTTGAAAACATCAGTGTAATATAGGTGAATGCCAATGGAATGGAATCCACATTTGATATTACACATTTTAATTTGTAATTTGGGGTTCTATGATGGGTTTATGAAGTGCTTTATACGGTAAAAAGGTAATGAGGGGCTAATAAATGCATATACACAAAAATATAACCAATGTTGGTGAGAATCTTTTGTTTCTTTGTTTGGAAATTCCATAATTAGTAAAGGTTTGCTAGGAGGATGATTCGGACACGTCGAATCATCCCAACCCTAAGTGTCCGAATCATCCCCCACAAATCATAACCCATTTGATGACACCCTCAACTTCAAGCCCTTGCAGATTACAGGCGGGTAATAATACAACATCTTCATCATAAAGTGCAAATTCACACCCCCAAAACTCATAATCAGCTCCCTTGTCGCCTTCACTACACCAAGCTTATGATTCAAAACGCAAAAAATTACACCGAAATGAAAAACCACAAGTACCCTCAATCAATCAAAGTAACCGACCACCATGACAAAGTCCATGTGTCAATGGCAGAACAAACTCTCGCGATTTCACGTGATTTCTCGAGCTGAGAGCCCCTCACATTTTCCAGGAAATGTACTGTCGGACCATCCACTGTCGAATCATCACCGCTCCCCCCTACCTGACAGTAAGGTTTTGGAGGATGACTGAGATAAAACACCAAGTTCCTGGGCACATCTTTATTCTTTCAAGTCGCCCGCTTCCACTCTATACAACAACAACAAAAATGGCAGCAATATGTAGAATGTTCTCAAGAGTTACGGTTACAGCATATTACAGAAAACTATTTCTTTTAACATATTAAGGCACACATACACTACATCCCTCCCCTTTTTAGTATAGTACTGTACTGGAACTAGAAATTCAACTTGTGATTATTGTGTTTTACATAACTGTGATGCCTAGGCCGAGCTAGGCACAGACAAATGTTAAATTTAGTATTAGTTCGAGGTCTGGGTATAACCAAAGAAATTAGGAATAAGTGCGGGTCGTTATTTCACCACTTAATAGCAGTCACGGTAATCTAACATGCAAAAACATATCATATTTAGACTTGCAGTCTTAATCCATCATATAAGGATCTCTGTAAAAGTAATGGTAGGTTTATGGGAAAATAGTAGGTAATGTTAGTAAGGATAGGATGTTGTTGGGAATTGAGATAGGATAGGATTAAAACCTACATCCAAGGACACTATTTTCAGTTACATGTTCGGAAACCTGCGTTTCTAGACAGAGGGTGCAAGGGAGCCGAGAGAGCAGTATCATATTTGACTATCCACTCCCTAGAGTTAGGTAATGTTTGGGTAATGTTTCTCTTAGAAATAATAGTACTGGTTTTAGTAACTATTATTAATAATAGTAAATAAGTATAATTAAAATTATGTAATATTTACACTTATTTACAATAGTACTGCCCATTACACCCCTTCCCCTATAAATCAAGCGATTAGGAAGCTTAACTACCCTAGTGGGCAGCGTACAGGAAGTAGCCTGTTTGACTGGAGTTTCAGGTATATGTTCCATCTGAACTCCATCACTTATTTCAGTCTCAGTAGGTAAGTGGTAGACAAGCTTTAGCCATTAGATACATTAGGCTGATGTCTAATTTTCTTTGGCCTCAAAAAATATCTTGGCCCCACCTCTTGATGGCTATGACTGGACTTTGGGCAAAGTGTTCTTTATTTCCCAGCTGAAGTGGTAAGGAAGGAGTGATGAAGCTTGGAGAGGACTGGGGGTAAGAGGGAGTGGACTGTGTCTGGACTACAAATTCTGTGGTATAGGAGAAGCCAAAGCTCCACCAGATGTTAGAATATATGACTTGGCTTGGACGGGCATTAAGTCAGCTTACTTGATGGGCTGAATCACAAGCTAGCAAAAATACACTTGTATATGTTAAGTTGTTAATGGAAGCCAGATCTATAGGTTCATGTGCCACACTGGAAAGGTGTCAAAGCTACAGAAGGGATGTGAAGGTGAAGCAGAGGTATAGCATGAGGAAGTTCTGATGGAGTTATTCTCACCAAATTCTGGTTGAGGGCTAATCAAAGCCGCTGACTCTGAGGACACAGGGTGAGTCACGTTCAGCAGTTACAAAGCTGAATGGAATGGTTAAACAAGTTACCTCTGTGAGCAGTTTGAGCCAGACAAATGGTTATTAAGGGACAGGTTGTGCACCTGTGCAGAGGATATGAGGGAGAGTGCTGGTGACTATCAGAAGTGCCTTTGGACCAGAGGAGCAAGACCTCAGGAAGGCACAAACAGAATGAGAGTGGCCAGAAGGCCTCACTATCCCAGACACACAATACTCCAAAGTGCTACTTCAAGTGTCAGAAGGTGCTTTTGTGGTGCTCATTTGTGTCGCAGGGGACTAGTGCTGTTGGGTGTGCAGGACTGTTGTCATGTGGGTGTTAGTGCCAGAAGGAGTGGTGGCATCTGAGGAGAGGGGTGTATGGTGCAAGGCAGGGAATGCATGGATCGCCTCATTTGTCCAGATTTCTGCCAAATCATAAATCATACTCAATTAAGAAGAAGGAAATAGCTAATGAGTCACTGCCCAACGCCATAAATGGAATAGTAAGTGGAATGATAACTTACGGGATAGAGTAGTAAATTCTGGGGGTGGGAATGAGCAAGGAAAACAAAATCCCTGAACGAGATTACAGCAGTGTTTGAAACAACACACACACACACACACTTGTCGGTTTCCCCCACCAGGGCATCAGTTTGAATACGCATCTAGTCAAACAATGGGTGTGTGAAATTGCGCTGACTCTTGCAAGGATAGGCTTTTGTAAAGTAATGGGTTGTTCGAAACAAACTAGACATTATCATCATCTCGTTCAGTTACATTCCTCACAAGTCTGTTGACTAGATGTTTCTGAGGACAATTATTTAATGTTTTGGTTTTCTGCGTAAGAAAAGGCTCCATGAGCTTACCGTGATATTCACGACAAAGTCTCTCTCTTCATTTTGTTGTTCTTCTGGATCTGTCACAATATTTTCCAGTTCTCCTTTTATCCTTAACATTTCCTGTTAGACAAATCAAAGAGGACAAAGCGATTACAGGGATAATTGTGATCAATCCAAGGATTTGAAAATGTCACCAGAATATATGTCTATAAGACTAGAAAGATCCCTGAACTGAAAAGCTTCATAAATCAAGAGAAATATAATAGATTTGCTATTAGGACAGACTAAATTAAAACTTTAATTTTATATTCATTTCATATAAAGTTTATGAATCATTTTTCTGAAATGCCTCAGGCCTCAGGATGAGGTTGACAGATGCCAAGAGAAGGAAATTCTCTTCCATGTGTAGAGTGCTAGGTGAGTAGGAGAGAGAGAGAGCCAACTTACCTTCTTGATATGATAATGTTCCTTTTTGTCCTCTTGAAACTTTGATACAGTTTCTTCTATAGCCTGAAGAAACTCGGTAGTTTCTTTCATCATGACATTTGCTGAAGTGAAGTCTGTTGCTGTTTTCAGTTGAGAGTTAGAAGCTTTGATGCTTAAAGTATTGCGCTGTATCGTCGCAAGCTTGTTCTCTAGTAGCTGTATATGCAGATCAATGTTTTCCAGAGTTTTACTACTGCCAAGCTTTACCACTACAACTGCTTTTCGCAGTTTTCTTGAACTTTCAATCAGGCCCTTAACCTCAGCCTCTGCTCCCTGGCAAACATCGATGCCACTCTTGGTAATATTCTTCCTGGAATGCTTCGTCTTTAGGAAAAACTTCTTGGATTCTTGGTTTGGTGGGGTTTGTCTTATGTGGGGATGATAGCTGCTGTGCAGCATCTAGGAGGCCTCTGTTAATCATGAGGTCTTCAGCTGAATTGGCTGTAAAGTCCTCACGACAGAGGACACAGCGTTTCATTTGGGAAGAGATGAGTCCTTTGATGCAACGGCCGCAGAACTCATGGGAACAAGGGAGAATCCTCAGGGCAGTGATCTTCATTGTACAAATTATAACAGATCTTACACTCCAGGGGGATTGGACTCCTGAAAAAAGACAGAGTCCTATATATTTATATGTAGTCTTAATTGTACAAATTATAACAGATCTTTTACACCCAGGGGATTGGACTCCTGAAAAAGATATATATATATATATATATATATATATATATATATATATATATATATATATATATATATATATATATATATATAGGAAAAGAGGAAACACTGGAGTGCTGCAGGGCCTTCGCTCTTTCGTCCTTTAGCAGCAGACTGAAGAAATATAAAAGTTACAAAGAAATCTCATATAAATGACAGATGGGGATTATAAGAAAAAATATCTACCTGGAATCAACACAATTGAAGAATTAGTAGAACTGCCAAAACAGGAGTTTAAATGTTTAGAAGGTTTACGAAAAGTTAGGATCAACCGTTTAAGAAGCATGGACAGGACAATTAAAAGATTATACAAGGACGTGACTGACCACCCAAAAAATAGTAGTACAACAAAATAATTCCTCTTTTTCGTAAACAATAATAATTTTTGCAAGATGAACATTTTTACAAATAAAAAAATTATTATATTAAACATGTGGATATATAGAATATATATATATAAGGTAACTAATTTGCAATTAAGTCAGTGATTTTATCTGTTTAGGTCATTCTTGAACATTTTTCTAATACAGGGGTCCAAATAATACATTCTGTTAGGTCATTCTTGAACATTTTTTCTAATACAGAGTCCAAATAATATGTCAGTGATTTTTTATCTAGGTCATTCGCAGAACATTTTTCTAATACAGAAGATCCAAATAATGCATGTATTATTTGGACCTATCTCAATGAAAATGTTCAGTAACTCAAAATAAAATCATTATAATAAATTAGTTACCTTATATATACAGTATTTCCCTGTCTTCCGTATGTTTCATATAATTTTTATTTGTAAATGTTCATCTTGCAAAAATTATTATTGTTTACAAAAAACCCCGATTATTGGTTGTACTAATATTTTTGGGTGGTCAGTCACGTCCTTGTATAATCTTTTAATTGTCCCTGTCCATGAATGGTTGATCCACAATCCTTTGTAAAAACCGTTCAACCCTGTTTTGCTTGGTTCACTGATTCAGCTTCCAATTGTGTTGGATTTCAGGTAGATATTTTTCCTTTATAATCCCCATCTGTCATTTATATGAGCTTTCTTTGTAAACTTACTTTTATATTTCTTCAGTCTGCTAAGTAAAGGACGAAAGAGTCGAAAGGCCTCGCAGTACTCCAGTGTTTCCCTTTCCCTCGTGGATTTTATCTTTATTTATATATTCATCACATTCCATATTTTCGTGATTCAGTTATTTATATATATATATATATATATATATATATATATATATATATATATATATATATATATATATATATATATATATATATATATATATATATAAGGAAAGTCTATGATCAGTGTATCACTCCCATGTCACCTATATATATATATATATATATATATATATATATATATATATATATATATATATATATATATATATATATATACTATATATATATATATATAGATATATATAGATATATATAGATATATAGATATATATATATATATATATATATATATATATATATGAATATATATATATAGATAATATATAATAATATATATATATATATATATATATATATATATATATATATACCTTAACTGCTATATATATATTATGATTAGCAAGAATTCGCTAACCAAACTATACCCCCTCGCACATTTGTTGGATTGTTCTGTTGTGGTTCATTTACTGCCAACCCGGCCGATCGATAAGCCATCTGTCTATCGACTTAAAAAGCCTAAAGTTATAAAAAAGATTAAAGCCTCTCCCATTTTTGATAAAGATCTTTCCTTCGAGGCAAAAGTAATCTGGCTTGGGTGTTTCTCCTACAGGCCAAAACCTCCCCTGCGGGCAGCAGGTGCAATGAGTCAAAACATCTGTGTTGGGCGCCCCTGCCCCATAGGAGGGATAAAGCAGAAACCACGAGGTCGACACACCGCGGGCTACAGAAGATATGGAGTGAAAGCGCCGTCAACACCTGGCCCCATCGATGCCCTTGCATCCCTAACCGTGGCCCTTTCAAAGTATACTTTTCCTCGTGCCCTTCGACCGTATTCCTCGAGCCCACGCCATTGCTTGGGTTTCGAGGAGTCCCCATCGCCTTGCCCCTTTGAGCCCTTGCATCTCACCGTGGAAAGAAACTAAGTCCTCGGAAATGCAAGTCATCCACGGACCGCCTTCCTACGCGCCCTCGGAAAATCTGCTAAGGTAAAGTGCCTGGAAGAGCCCCATTTCCAGTCCACTTTTGTCTCGTAATATTTGTAAGGAGAAAGCCAGAAATCACCTTGTCTAATCCGTGCACCTCTTGCATCGGCAGTATTAATTCTTTATTTACTCCTTTGGCACCCTCAGTGCAGCTTCGAATTCATTATTCTTTTGTCTATTTTCATTACTGGCGTATAATGTGCATATCTCTCATTTCAGAGGGATCCTATTTCGTGGAAGCTTCTCGGACTGTGTCTGGAATCCCCCAGTTTCATTCAATCAGTAGGAATCTCAACTTCAGGATAGTAATCTGCAGGTTCCTCTTTCCCGTATGATATCATTTATGTAAATACTCCTTTAAATTTGCCCACGTGTTTGCAATAATATTTCCCTCGTTAACAGAAGCCTATGCTCATATGAAATTCTCCTTTGTTTTTCCTCTTTTTTACGTTTTCCCGTACCCACGAAGTCAGAATCACAAGGCTAAATTACCTTAAATTGTTGCTACCTGTCTCACAAGTATATTCAAACTAAAACCACGGAAAAACGTAAGCGACCTGGCCATAGATCTCGTTTTGCAGTTGCAGTTCCTAGCGTTGCTTTATTGCATTTGCAACTTGCCAGATCAGCTATTAGCAAAGCTAAGCTGGGTACAGAGACAATTACAGACCTTGTGTGTAAAACCAGCACACAGATCCAGAAAATTCCACGTAAGTAATGTGGTAATCTTAGCAAACCTTTTTACAATCGTGACTGTTCTAGGAATTAGGAAATAGGGACGCATGTAATCACTGAGAGAAAAGAACCGCTGTATTAGATTCGTTAATGCGGCACCTTTCAGGATAGGTAGTTAGGAAATAACCAGTGCTAACCATCCTTTGCTTCCGAGGAATAGTGCGAAATTCACTCTGTGTTAAAATCCTTGCCATATTCTTGCTTCGAGAATAGTGCGAAAAATTCCTCTGTGATAAATTTTTACTTCGCATTTCAGTTAGCGAACTGTTATTTGAGCGCGAATAAAATTACGTGGGACCGCAGCAGTCAACTGCATTGCTGAAATTCTCAGTGTGGTTAGAATTCGAGTTGAGTGTTGAAAGCGAAATTTAAACTCCGCTTAGGGAAAATTACTAGGCGTTGTACTGTTATCCTCTCAGGCGACTGGGAAACTCCCCGAATCCCAGGCGGTCTATACATATCTTAGGTTCATTCACCCAGAGTCTAAAAATACCTCCGGTGTTGACCAAACGACCTGCACCCCCACCGCCCATGCCCGCGTGTGTAGCATTTTTTTTTTTTCTTCCCCATTCATTTCCCAGCATACATTTTTCTTTGGGTTTCCCGTTAGTAATTTCTAAGTCCTAAGGGACGAATCGTAATTCCAAGTCCTAAGTGACTCCTAAAATTCTACGTCGCACGTGGCGAGAATTCCTCCAAATTCCACAAATTCCAAATTTCGTGACTCCTAAAATTCTACGTCGCACGTGGCGGGAATTTCTCAGAATTCCAGTCCTCAGGAGCTCCTAAAATTCGTGTCCTTGCGTGTGAAATTTCTCAAATTCCAGTCCTCAGAGACTCCTAAATTCTACGTCGTACGTGGCGAAAATTTCTCCAAATTCAATCCTTAGAGACTCTAAAATTCTACATTGCACGTGGCGAAATTACTCAAATTCCAGTCCCTCAGGGACTCCTAAAATTCTACGTCGCACGTGGCGAGGCTCTCCAAATTCCAGTCCTCAGAGACTCCTAAAATTCTACGTCATGCGTGGCGATTTCTCAAATTCCAGTCCTTAGAGACTCCTAAAATTCTACGTCGCACGTGGCAGAATTTCTCATTCCTGCAGAGCAAAAATTAAGTCCTTTTGAGACATTATATAGTGTAAGGTCACACATCTAGCTCTTCTGGAGACGGATCATTCTAGTTAGTTGAAGAACAACTCCTTAACTTCGCGCTGCAGCCGGCCAAGTCCGGCGTGACAAAATCAACTAAGTCTTCCGAGACGCACATTTAAAATTCGTTAGCCAAGAACCACCACGTCTTTCAAGACATATCAAATTTTAACAAAAAGTCTCCTCCAGACTTACTAATCACCTGTCTTATTCAGACAGTCCATTCTCCCTGCAGTCTGAACCATTGGAGTGTTTCAGATTCCTGCAACGCTGAGTCTTTCGAACAACCTGAGTCTTTCAGACATATCATATAACCATTATTTCAAATGGCTAATACAGAGCCCAACAAAACGAGGATTTCAAATTCTACATGTCAGCTGGGAGGACATGGGACTGTCGAGGAGCAAGATCTGAGGCATGGGTTCAAGAGCGGTGGACGATGCCAGGCGGAAGAGCAGAGAACGTGAGGAGAGAGACTAAGAAATTGCCCAGAGCAGGAAGGATAAAGAACGTGAGGAGAGAGAGGAACGAATTGCCCAAGAACAACGAGAGGGAGAAGACGAATCGCTCAAGAACAGCGGGGAAAAGAACGTTGCAGAGAGAGAGACAGAATCGCTTAAGAAAGGAGGAACGAGAATGGGGTCGAGAGCGACAAGCGCCCCGAGCTCAGATGCTGGAAGCGACAGCCGCCACCCCCGCCCCTGCCCCGGCGAGGATGAGTGCCCTCAGCCAAGCTCACTCGTTCATGCCAAAATGGACCAGTCCGAACCCGAAGTATGGCTTGAAAGGGCCGAACGAGTCCTGGAGTGCTGCGATCTCTCCCCCGCGGAACTCTCCCTTGTGCTCACTAAATTCCTGGGCGGAAAGGCCCTCGTTGCCTACCACGCCCTTCCCGCAGACGATCGGGGAAACTGGAGGCCCGATGCGTAAGCGATTCTGGCGTGCAGATTGACGGTGGAGGAAGACGTTGAGAGAGCAGCCCAGAGAAGCAGGCCAGACTTGGTCGATTGGGCGTACCATTAGACGGCGCTGACAAAATGGCTCGATTCGAAGGAGCCACTAATAACACGCGCCCGGTACTCGGCGGTTTAAGTCGAAGCATTTCCTGCGCTCGCCCCTCCTGCCCTCGCCACCCATATAGTGGAAAAAGCCCCAGCAACACTCACCGAGTGTTGCCAAATAGCAGACATGTGGGAAACTCACCACCCTCAAGAAGGATCCATGGGGCGGAAGATAAATCCCCCGTCCCTCCTCGGAGGTTCAAATTCCCACAAAAATGGGAACTGGGCAAGCCTAACGCCGTGTGCAAGAAAATGGGGCATTCCTCCGAACAGTGCGGAACGAAGCGGCTCTCTCTCTGAAAACCGACAAATAACTCGCCTCGCCCTCCACAGGGAGCAGCGGAGACTTTGTAGACCTTTTGCACGGCGTGCAAGGTCTATAGCCATTCTCTCCGCGTAAATGCACGCAATAATGAATCAAATACCCCCACCGTCGCCTTGGCCGTCACAGATCCCAAGTCATTAGGCCTCCGCTGAAGGGCCTGTATCACGTAGCCCCTCCGCAGTATAGCGAGCCTGGCCGAGTCACTGCATTCGAGGACTCGGCACAAATCTCCCTCATCGAAGGGACAGAGTTCCCCTGCAGACTATAGATCAATGAGCAGCTTCCGTCCTGATCGAGGAATAAATCCAGTTTAAATGATACTCCTACGGTCAATTGAAGTCACAAGACCTCACCAATCAAAATTGCAATCTTGCAGTAGCAAGCCATCTCCCCGGAGGCTGACGTCATCCTGGGACAGGACTTTCAGTCCCCACCGAAATCACGACAATCTGGTCCCATTCCCGAATCATTCAGCGGTATGAGGCCCGCTTCTCCTCAGTCAAGACTGGCGCTGGGTACCAGGAGGGCGATGCAGTCCCCACCAGTGCCACCTGAGTACGATGTACAGTGGCCCCCTCGATCGGTTCCCGATCCAATTCCAGTGCCCGGCCCTGCCTCAGTGCCAGTGCCAGGGCCCCAATCAGATCTCCCTTCAGGAGATGCCAAAGTCCTGCCGGTGCCACTTGCATGCCCCGAGCAGGGCCAAGCTTCGTCCGTCTGACAAACAGCCAAAAACCCCTGATAGCGCCTGACTCTGCCCTGGTGCCAGCGCCGGAAGCGCTCGCCGATCTCCATTCGGGATCAACTCAGGACCTCTCTTCCCCGGCCTGGCACCGCTGCCAGCGTCGGCCAGAGAAACGGTTCCTCCCGACCACGCGGAAGCTCACCTGCAGGTGCGGCCTGCCGCCAGCCCGTGCCTGAGCTGGTCAACGTTACCTGCCGAAACCGCTCACGCCACCCCGATGCCGCCTCCTCTCTGCTTCAGCCGTCGCCGGCGCGGTACGAAGTCAGGATTCTGCCATATCTCACTTGGCGATGAACTACAAGAGCCGCGGCGGATCATGGTACGTTTCCACGCGAACACTCCTGCGTCAGCTGTCGCATCAACAGGCCCAGGTGGTACCATGCAGCCCTCCCGATGCCGGGCCTCGCTTCCCGACCGAGGACGACTGTCCCCATTAAGAAAGACTGTGAAATTACCATGGGCGTAAGGACATTCCAGGTAATTTACAAAGAGCTCTAGAGCTCCCATGGCACCTGTGCCACCATTTCATTTTCGAAGGTCTTGGCACCCCTAATCCAGAAGGGGATGTCAGACCCTCCTCTATCTTCTTCCGTTCCTCAGGAACTGCTATCTCTTACCATCCTCTACTAATCTTCCCTTAAATTACCCCCACAAGAGGCAATTAAAATACGGGATACCATTCCCCACACAATGTATAAATCATTAAGAATAACAGAGTGAGAAGTGGCACGCCCTTGCGCCCATACCTTGGCACCGGGCGTGCGTGTCAGCCCCTCCTGAAGAGTCGCCCGCCCGGGTGCACTTTCTACGCCCTGGGACTGAAGTGATAGTCCGGGCCGTAATTTATAGGCGTAGGACGATAAATTCCCGCCTAACACAATAAAACCCTCCTCTCTTTTCCATAGCTCTTCTGCCAATATCATTTACTTTCTTTTGATCATTTAGTTATCTTTATTTTAATGAATCATGAGTCACTCTTGTATGTGATTTAAATGCCCCTTTTTAAATAAGCTCTGAGGAACGTGTCCGCCTTTCATATGCGGTCAAGAAATTTCATTCGTAACGTCTTAGTAATTTTCGCTTTGTTATTAGTATCCCTTTCCCCCTTCCATTATAAGACCCCACATCTTTTGTCTACTCGCCCGTCATAACGCCGTTTTCAGTGGGCAGTGGGCCTTATAAAATTAAGCGTGGTTAAGGTTAGCGAATTAAAACCTCGAATACTCTCGCCGCTGTTATCAAATTCCCGATTATTGGGTCATCCCCTCAACTTCGCGTTGAGCGATAGCTGAGCAAAAACGCGTTAAAACAAGATAAATTATCAATGCAATTTGTATAGTCATTACAATATGGTAAAGGGGATGTCATTTACAAAAATAAACGCTGTTTTTCATTTACACAGCCTCTTCAAGGCAGATTGTACTAACCGCATGCATTTTATCTAAAATTAAGTAACCGTGTATTTTAATTCTTGAACAATAGCCTTTCTTTTCATTTGTTGGCCATAGCCTCATATACGTGGTCCTATAATGTAATTAATTCACAATTGTTCAGGTCATTATAAAGTTACCGAGTGGGTACCCAAATCTAAAGTAATTATTCTTTGCAGTGTTTAAACCACTTTGCGTTCTGTGCTGGGTAATCCCAATGTGTTATTAAAAGTAACGTCACAGCTTCATAAAACCCTTGGGAGTAAAGTTCATTGCAAGGCAGAATGTGAAGTAACGTAAAACATTGCAGCTCATTCTTGAATATCGATGTACACACCCGAAGAGTATGTACATCATCTTGTATGGGAGGTATTATGATTAGCAAAGATTACTTCTTAAACTACCTCCCCCTCCTTTGTTGTTGTTGGATTGTTCTGTTGTGATTCATTTACTTTGCCAAGCCGGCGATCGATGAACCATCTGTCTATGCGACTTAAAAACAAGGAGTTTAAAAGATTAAAGCGCTCTATTTCTGATAAAGATAACACCATTGAGGCAAAAAGAAGTAATCTGGCTTGGGTGTTTCTCCTACAGGCCAAAACCTCCCCTGCGGGCAGCAAGTTGCAATGAAGTTAAAACATCTGTGTTGGACGCCCCCCCTGCCCCATAGGAGGATAAAAAGCAAAAACCCACGAGGTCGGCCACACTGCAGCGGGCTGGAAGATGGGTGAAGACGCCGTCAACACCTGTTACATCGATGCCCTTGCATCTAACCATGGCCCTTTCCGAAATATCCTTTTTCCTCGTGCCGCCGACCCGTATTCCTCGAGCCCTGCGCCATTGCTTGGAGTTTCGGCGTCCCCTCGCCTTGCCCGCTGGAAAGCGCCCCATCTCCTGCGTGGAAGAAACTCAGTCTCGGAAATCGCAAGTCATCCACGGACCGCCTTCTACGCGCCCTCCGGAAAATCTGCTGGAGTAAGAGCTGCTTTGGAAGGCCCCCATTTCAGTCACGCTTTTTGTCTCGTAATATTTGTAAGGAGAAAGCCAGAAATCACCCACTTGTCTAATGTCCGTTACCTCTTGCATGACGATATTAATTCTTTATTACTCCTTTGGCACCCTCAGGTGCAGCTTCGAATTCATTATTCTTTTATCTATTTTCATTACTGAGCGTGTAATGTGCATATCTCTCATTTCAGAGGATCCTATCTCGTGGAAGCTTACTCGGACTGTGTCTGGAATCCCCAGTTTTCACGAATTCCAATCCCGGTAGGAATCTCCTTCAGGATAGTAATCTGCCCGAAGGTTCCCTCTTTCGCGCGATATCGTTGTGTAAATACCTCCTTTAAATTTGCCCACGTGTTTTACGTAATATTTCCCTCAGTAACAAGAGCCCTATGCTCATATGAAATTCTCCTTTGTTTTCCTCTTTTTACGTTTTCCCGTGCCCACAGTCAGAATCACAAGGCTAAATTACCTTAAATTGTTGCTACCTGTCTCACAAGTATCTAATATTTCAAACTAAAACCACGGAAAAACAATAAAAAATATATATATAACTATATATATATATATATATATATATATATATATATATGATCAGTGTATCCTCACCACTGTCACCTATGTGGCTGAATCTTGGAACCTAACAGCAAAGATTTCATTTCAGTTACAGATGATGAGAGAGACATGAGAGGAGTATGTAGAATCTAACTTGGAAGGACAGAGAAACAGCTGAGTGGATATGTCAAAAAACTAAAGTAAAGGAAATCCTTGAAACCATCATTAAGCTCAAGTGGAAGTGGGCGGGGCACATTGCCAGGATGGCAGACAACAGACGGACATCACAAACAACCTTCTTCCATTTTCAAAAGAAATCGTTAATTGAATTCATTAAGTTATGTGTGAGAAAGAATGTAAATTTGAATTCAATGGTAAATTTACTCACAAAATTTTGGTATGCAATGAAACCCTCTATCCTAGTGTTAAATGCTTATATATGGAATTTTTGAAAAGAAAATATTCGTAACATAATCCCAAGCAATGTAACATGGTTTAGGTATGTTGACGACATATTTTGTGTATGGCCAGGGAACCAAGATGTAAATAACTTTTTTGCCAAGTTAAATCAATTAGTACCATCAATTAAATTTACTATGGAAATGGAAAATGATGAGTACTTACCCTTTTTGGATGTCCTCATACGAAGAAATAGTGGTGGGTTTAAATATACTATGTATAGAAAACCCACTAATATTTCTTCCTATGTACATTTCTATTCCGGACAAAGCAATAAGGTTAAAAAATCAGTGTTTTCATCTATGTTTTTTAAGAGCATGACGGGTATGTAGCCCTGAATTTATTGATGAGTAAATAGATATGATTAGGAATGCAGGCAAGGGATTGAAATATCCTGGCAGTGTATTAAACAGTGCACTTGAAGCGGCAAAAAAGACTATGTATCAAAACCGAAAAGAACCTTACAACACCAAAAAATTTGCTTGTACTGCCTTATAATAATAATGAAAGATATCCCCATCTTCTTAAGAGATTTTGGTGTTAATGTCCCATTTAAGAACAATAATACAATGAAAAATGTACTTATCAAGAACTCCCTTGACAATACTAAAGGGTGTATATATAAAATTCCATGTAAGTCTTGTAACAACTTTTATACTTGCCAAACTGGGAGAGCACTGGAAAAAAGAACTGAACAGCATAAGAAATGTGTGAGATATGCACAAGGGAACAGTGGTATTTTTGTACATGTTAGTGAGAACAATCGTGCTATCAACTGGGAAGGGGCAAAGAGGATTGTATATTCTAATAATGCACTGGAAAGGAATATCATTGAATCTAGCTTTATAAAAGAAAGTTACAACCATAATATGAATATCAGTCAAGGGATGTATAAACTTGATCCTTTAATATCAAAAGAAACTTGTAAATTGTTTAAATTTTAAGGTAGGCAGTAGAGATGTTTGAATATAGGATTATCATATTTGTAAACACAGTACAGGGGCAGTAGTGTTAATGAGTTTCCAAACTCCTTCTCCTGACACCTCAGGTGTGGATCTGAGGTCGCCTAAGTTCGGTATGTTTATCAGTATTGTCCCTGAGTATATTGTGATTTTTAGCCAAATGAATTTTGAAGGCCACTTTTACCTCGACACCGGCCAGTGGGTAGCTACGTAGTCTCTAACGGTTGTGCATGTTCGTCAGTACTGTTCCTGTAGTATATATATATATTTGTGACTTCTTATACTCTGTATCAGTCCTTCGCCAATGGCTTGGAAATAAAGTCGAAACCGGTCAGGACCTACACCCCGTCTCTTATTTTTCACCTGTGGTAATGTGTGATAAATGAATCATGTACAAAAGTGATAATAATCATATATATATATATATATATATATATATATATATATATATATATATATATATATATATATATATATATATGCAATAATTGACCACATGAAAGGTGAAAATTAAAGACCAGGTACCAAAGCGCTTTTAAGGTATTGCGTACACTTCTTCGGGGTACAAAGTAAAATAAATAAAGAGACATAAACAAAAACTTCACAAAACAAAGATCAAAACCACCAACAAGCTAAACACACCATTACTGAATGCAATCACTAGTTTGAAGTCAAGTGTCACATACCAAACAAAAAATACTTTAAAAATACTTAAGAACTGAAACTACAGTTAGAACAGGCTATTGCTAAAAGGTAACATTGTACTTCCCTACAATTTTATGAACAAGGTAACTATCTAATTTGGTACCTGGTACCTGGTCTTTAATTTTCACCTTTCATGTGGTCGTCTACGTATATATTTGTCACGTGCAGTTTGTGACTTATTGCATATATATATATATATATATATATATATGTATTTATTTTCCATATAAATATATATATATATATATATATATATGTATTTATTTTCCATATAAATATATACATATATATATTATATATATTATATATATTATATATTATATATATATATATATATATATATATATATATATATATATATATATATGAAATATGTATGGATATATGTAACATATACATATATATATATATATATATGTATGTATATATTACATATATGTATATATGTGTATATATATATATATATATATATATATATATATATATATACATATATATATATATATATATATATATATATATATATATATATATATATATATTTATATATATATAATAATATATATGTATGTATGTATATAATTATATATGTGTATGTATATTTACTATATAGATATATAAACCGTACATATATAGTATATTATACAGTATATATTTTATGTATATATTTATATTTTATATATACATTTATGTATTATATATATACATATATATATATATATATATATATATCTGTATATATTATAAGCATATATAAATATATAATATATATACATATATTTAGTATATATTTATAATAATATATATACATACAGTATATATATATATATATATATATATATATATATATATATACTATATATATATATATATTAAATATGTATATATTTATATAATAATATATATATGAGGATACATATATATTATAAATATATATGTATATTTATTATATATACATTATATTTGTATGTATATATATATATATATATATATATATATATATATATATATATATATATATATATATATATATATATATATATATCTGTATATATTATAAGCATATATAAATATATAATATATATACATATATTTAATATATATTTATAATAATATATATACATACAGATATATATATATATATATATATATATATATATATTAAATATGTATATATTTTATATATGTATATATATATATGGGGATACGTATATATATTATAAATATATATGTATATTTATTATATATACATTATATTTGTATATATATATATATACATATATATATATATATATTATATATATGCATTATATATTATATATTATCACTTATATATTTTATTACATATATATATATTTCATATATATTATAAATATATATAAATATATATTTATACATGTTTAATATATATTTATATTTATATGTATAACATATATGTATATATTATATATACAGAGAAATATATATATATATATATATATATATATATATATATATATATATATATATATATATATATAATATATAACAGGTAGTGCTCAGTTACGATGATTCGACTTACAATATTTCGCTTTTATGATGGGATTGCAATTAATACCGATACAACAATATTTTGAAAATACGCATTTTTAAATTTCGCATGGAGCAGCAACCAATAACGTACAATCAGGCAGCGTACGGTGTACAATACGTTGGCCTGAGAGGCTGGAATAGGTACATTAATTCAATGAGCTGACCTCACTTGCTCTCGTTGTGTCAGGAGTTAAAATAGGTCAGTGTTCGTTTGCAATTTTTGTGCGTTTGTAAATACAGGTAGTGCACGAGTGACGATAATTCGTCTTACGATAATTCAAGTTTACGATGGAGTTAGCAATTAATACCGGTATGACAATATTTAGAAAATATTTTTAAATTTCGAGCGGGCACAGGCAACAGCGTACACTACAGTTGCCGTAGAATCAGGCAGCAAGAGAGACCAACTTACAATAGACCAACTTCTTTTTCTCCATCTCTTTATTCCATCTTCTAGTTAAAAAAGTAAGAGAATGATAAAAGTATTGTTAGTAACCTCTTGCGAAAATGCGTACAGCCATAAACAACCGAACGAGACTCTGTTGTTTTGCTAATAACCGAATCGGATAACAACTGTTTTGCTTGTATTTCAACCATCGTACGGTTAAACAATTATCGTAGTTATGTTAAAAATGACGTTAAGTACTGATATGTTTTTACACTACCCTTATCCGCTTTGGAGAAAAGATCAGCAAGGAAATATACTGCTACAGTAAATTTAAGCTGCAAGTTGTAGTTGAAGCTGAGAAAAGAATGTTCAAGCTGCTAATGACTATGAATTATCGTGCATTGGCAACATGGATGAAACTCGACCGCAAATAAAATTGTTAAGTATTTTAATCAAAACTACTGGGCATGAAAGAACACATATTACTGTTTTCACGCCGATAAAGATATACGAAAAGCTCGTAGTATGATGATGAAATCAAGAGAAAATAGCGAACGGAATCTTGATTTTTTTTTACACAAAACAAATGGCCAGCCGCCAACGTCATCTATTAACGAAAAAAATGGCTAAATTAATTTCACAACGAGACATATTTAAGTTATATTTGTTAAAACACTTCGTATAACAGAAATATATGTCCCTTATAAATAAAGTATCTAGAGATTCATTTACGCTAACTAGAAGCAAGAAATGCCCTCTGAACCGAGTTAAATGCGGCGAAATAAAGACCGCGTGATCGATTCCCAAACCAAAACATTTGATCGCTATGATCGGAATTTATAATGCAAAAGCAATATAAGAATATTTACGATTGGATACAGTGTAGTAAAGCATAACTTTTAAGATCCATGGAAAAGATGCACATTCCTTGTTACGATGTTTGTATAATACGGTGTTATGTGAAAACAGAATACAGTATAATGTAGGCTGGGCTACCGTATATGA
Organism: Macrobrachium rosenbergii; assembly: GCF_040412425.1. NCBI lineage: Eukaryota > Metazoa > Arthropoda > Malacostraca > Decapoda > Palaemonidae > Macrobrachium > Macrobrachium rosenbergii. The sequence continues at coordinate 44,168,881 of NC_089781.1, forward strand.
TATACGAAAGTGCAGGCTAGGCCTTGTTTGTTATTCAATTTCTCTTTATACTGACTTATCATGTCAATCTGCATTGAACCTGCAGAATTAGCTGACACTAATAATTACTATACCATATATGTATAAAGTATATTGTGTAGTGTAGGCTAGGCTACCATATACATAGATGGTACTGATTACCCAAGTGTAGGCTTGGCCATATTCGAGTTACGATTTTTTCAACAAACGATGGGTTTTTTGGAACCTATATATTGGCACATACAGTACACAATTGTTCTGTGCATTAATAGAATTACTAAAAGGACCTCATTCAAACTGGATGGTATCTAATGGAGTATTTATTCAGAAGAAGTTACAAGCTTTCTTGGACAAACAGTCCACATTATCAAATTAATCAATACATATATATATATATATATATATATATATATATATATATATATATATATATATATATATATATACATATATATATATATATATATATATATATATATATATATATATATATATATATATATATATATATATATATATATATATATATATATTGTATATGCATATATATATATATGTTATATATGTATATATTATATATATGCTATATACATAATATATATATATATATATATATATATATATATATATATGCTATATATATATATATATATATGTACTCTTTCATATATATATATATATATATATGTGTGTATATATATATTTTTTCACATATTTTAATCCATCCCACCTACTCCGCCCAATAATAAATCGGATTTTATGAACAATGCCTTTTGCAGTAGTGATGAAGCACCAATTTAATGGCAGGAGAGATGTTAGGCCTCTTCTTTTGACTGTATGTAGGGGCAGATTCCCTTCCTCCCCCCACATCGCCTGACATGGGTTAAGGACAATGACACACCTTAGCTTTCTCCCCCTCACCCCCCTAAATCACGAGATCAGTTGATGCATTTCCTTCGTTAGGGTAGAAGAGAGACTAAGAAGTTCGTTAAGCATAAAAGGCGAAAGCCTTTCCGAGGGAGGGCCTACTAGTTTGAGCCTCTAGGGACTTAGTTATAAGGCCTCTTTCCCTGTGACCCTTACTTACTGGCTGTAGGACTTGTTTTCATGTGACCTGCGTGCGCATGAACGAACACTTGAAGATGTTGTTCAGATCAAGAAGCGTGAGGGGAGAGACGGACTCAGAACCCCGGAAAGAGATGACATAAAAAACCTTCTCCCCTCTTTCCTTTGTGTGGTAATGGACAAGCGCCAGCAACCCAGTTTCTCTTGCAAAGAGCTCATGCAACAGCATCAGGCATGTCTGAGTAGCAGTCTACTGCCAGTACAATTCTTTCTCTCATCTTAAATTTCTC
>NC_089781.1:44175253-44187753 GCF_040412425.1 Macrobrachium rosenbergii
ACGACGACGACTCTTGATAACAAATCGACACAAAACCAACAAGTGAACGTCTGAATGTCTACAAGTGAACTTATCCTGAACGTATCCTGAAGGCAGTGGTAAGACTGTATCCTGAATGTTCGAACTGAACGTTTGAACATCGGCGGCAGTGAACGTCGGCAGCGAAAGCAGTAAACGTCGGCAGCGAAAGCAGTAAACGTCGGCAGCGAAAGCAGTAAACGTCGGCAGCGAAAGCAGTAAACGTCGGCAGCGAAAGCAGTAAACGTCGGCAGCGAAAGCGGTAACGTCGGCAGCGAAGCGATAAGCGTCGGCAGCGAACACAACGAAACTGTGTTGGTCGCGAAAGTGATAAAAAGGCAGCAGTTAACAAAACCACAACACTTTACGATTGGAAAATACGTAAGTTGGAAAATTAATTCTCTCAAAAGTTCTCTCTCTCAGTGAGTGTATTTTTTTAATAATCTCTCTCTAAAGGTATAACATTTATAGTTCTCTCTCAACAATTTTTTTTTCTTGTTGATTTTTTTTGAGGTTTGGTAAATAGAATTTTTTTTCTACATCCTATGATTTTATGATGCATTTTGATTACTGTTGGGTATTTTGGGTATAATTTTCCTTATAATTTTTAGAATACCAGTGTAATGCAGAGTCCGTTTGATGCGATGAGGATGCAATTAGAAATAGCCCTTATCATTTACGACAAACAGCAGACGACAAAGTCGAATTCCAGAGCCAACTTCACAAGCATCAATAACGCAAAGAAGTCTTAACTAACTAACACAACCAGCAGTAACAATAACACTGCCGATACTAACACATTTCGATTTAACACAATGGCGCCAGCAGCAATCATTACGCAAGCCACACGATTTTGTGGACGAGTGGAAAGTTCAAATCCTGACAAAATTAGATTAGAATCATATTCTGTGAATCAATGGTTAGCTGACGCAGACAGTCGTATCTCCACCAATAGAAGAATAACAGATGAAAGAACAAAAATAAACGAAGCATTGTTGTTGGTTAGTTCAGAAAAGGATGATGCACACACAACTTTGAATTCAGTTAGATTCAGCAACGTAACCACATACGCTGAATTTAAAAGAATCTGTTTATCAATCTGGGAACCAGTGAGTCAAAGTGATGCCTTATTGTAGGAATGTTTAGCCTAATGTTGTACGATATGTTTTCCCGATTGTGTGTATCTCTTTGCACGGAGTCGGGCAAGGACAGTATTGGCTCATCCCTTGATCTGTAACCATCTACTCAACATTAAAGGAACCAATTATTGCCGAGTATGTCTCAACCTGCTTATGGCCAGTGATTCTCTTTTCTACCTTGGGACCTACAAGTGCTAAGACAGAGGCCCTCACAGTACACCCAGGGCACAGCAAGACAGCGTTCCCCCAGGGGCACTGCAAGCAGGAATGCAACACCGGCACGCCGGCGCAACGAGGCACAGGACTTGTTACAGGCTTTGGTTGGCCTCATGGCTCAAGGAAGGCCACATGGATCAGCCTCGGCAGGTGTCCAGGCGATATTAACGCCTGATAAGTGTAGCTATGAGATGACACAAAGCAGTTTTTCGAGAATGGTGCCGCTCTACCAGGCGATTGGCTGGCAACGGAAACGTTTCGGAAGAATGCACTTATCAGTATGCGGTTAAACTGCGTGAGAACCTAAGGATGGCATAGATGCAACACACTCCAGAGGCTCAGTGGAACTCATTAACGTCCTCTGAGGCATTTGACAAACTGGAGGAGATTACAACGAAGTCCATTAATAAGGCAGTGGCGTGGGACAAGTTTTTTTCAGCGCAACAAGGCGACCAAGAAACCGCGAAATCCTTTGTGCACAGGTCCCAACAATTGGCCTTAGATTGTGGGTTTAAATGTCCTCACTGCCGTGCTGATCTGAATGATTTTGTGTTAGTTCAGCGGATAACAAGTGGTTTAAGCAATGTGGGACTTAAGCAAGAAATCCTACAGGATCATGAAAATTTCAATACTGTGCAGAAACTGTTACGCAAATGTGAAATTTATGAATCCGCAGAAAAGGATAGTATTAGCACTCGCGGAAGAGCAAACGTTGCTAGTTTGGTAAAAAGGGATGAGATAGGCTCAGGCCTAGTTGAAAGTGGGGTAGAAGGTGATAGTAAAGTTATTGCTAGCTATAGGTCTAACAGTGGTGACAAGGGACGCGGCCGGGGCCGTGGCAGTTCGAAACCAACTGGCAGCAGTAAGTCAGATGCCAGGTGTAAAAAGTGTGGTGGTCGTTCTCATTGGCAGGGAAAATGCCCACTTACTTGATAATGTTAAATGTTTTCAGTGTGGTATTATGGGGCACTGCTAAATTCTGTCATCCAAGGGACACAAGGGCCCCGCCAAGGCAGCGCCTATTGTGGATGCGTCTGTGACATCATGCACTGTTGCTTATCCACCTGCGGATAAAAGGCAGGTAGGCCTATGTGCGGCAGTGGGGAAACTGCCGACGGTGAAAATAAAGATTAAGCATGAGTTTTCATGTGAGAGTGTCATTGTTGAGGCTGTTCCAGACACTGGGGCAGAAGTGTGTATGGCGGGGAGGTAGATTTGTTGCCAAAATTAAGTTTGAAGGTACCCAACCTCTCTATTAATGTAATTGCCGATACGCAGGAGAGTCATTAAAATATACGGGACTGTTGATATGCTAATAGAATTCGGGCATAAATCAGTGAGCATAAATGTTATTGTTGTACAGAGTGCTACTCGTTTTATATGTCCTTGGGAGATTAACTAGTAATCATAGGCCTAGTGCATGCAAAGTTTCCCCATCATACTGTTGCTACCGTGCGCGGTACTCAGAAACCCACTGTGTCGACTAACCCACAGGCATGAAGAAAATGGTGAAACTACGGACGGGGATGTTGATGCGTGGCGCGAGATGCCATACCCTGCCACGGAGGAAAATGTCCCTAGGCTGAGGGACTGGCTGCTGCAACGTTTTGCAAAGACTACTTTCAACGTTTCAAGAAACCCTTTGCCGATGATGAAAGGAGCCCCTCACCACATTCACCTGAGGAAGGTGCCACCCACTCATGCATGTCATACGCCCATACCAGTTCTAAGCATTGGGAGGCCGATGTTAAGGCTCAGCTTGATGAAGATGTCAAATTGGGGTATTAGAGAAGGTCCTGCAGGTACAGCTACGGACACGGTGTGCCAGGATGGTAGTAGTAACAAGAAAATGGTAAACTACGAAGGACCGTGGACTATCAAGAGCTTAATAAGAATTGCAAACGAAACACATCACCACATAATGCTCCTTTTGATATGGTCTCAAGTGTGCCACTTCGTACATATAAAACTGTAGTTGATGCCTATGCAGGATTCCACCAGGTGCCGTTAGATGAGGAAAGCCGACAATTGACAACGTTTATTACACCATGGGGGAGATACCAGTATTGTCGAACACCTATGGGTCATTGCTCGGCCCCCGATGCATACACGAAAAGGTTCGATGACGTCATCGATGATGTACATGGAAGTACAAGTGCATAGATGGCGTGACTGTAATATGGCGACAGTGTCGCGAGAGCCTTTTGGCGCACTTTTGATTTTTGCGGTTATGTGGAGAGAGATAGGTGCGCTAAATCCGGATAAATTCCGATTTTGTCAAAGACAGGTAGAGTTTGTGGGGTACGAACTGGATTGGGATAATTATAGACCTTCTAATGAGCGTATGAGTGCCATCAAGAACTTCCCCATGCCTGCCAACCCAACGATCGCGGATATAAGATCTTGGTTTGGGCTCGTGAACCAAGTGCACCTTTCATTGGCTGTAGCACCAGTAATGTGTCGACCATTTAGGGACCTTCTCCAAGAAGTCCCCCCCCATCGGAAAGTTTGTGGGACCAACGCCTCCAAAATAGTTTTGTTGCGGCCCGGGATAGTATTTGCAAGATGTTGGGCGACGGACTGACATATTATGATAAGACAAGGCGCACTGCTGTTGTTACTGATTGGTGCAGAGAAGGAAGGAATGGGGTTTGTTATGTGCAGCAATACTGCAGTTGCGAGGATTTCAATGCCCCTTTTTGTTGTAAGGGGGGATGGAAACTGGCATTATGTGGCAGCAGGCACCTGACGGAGGCGGAGGCTGGCTATGCCGTCATTGAGGGGGAAGCGGCTGCAGTAGTATGGTGCCTTAGGAAATCGAGGTTGTTTTTATTGGGATGCCCAAATTTCATCTTAATCACGGACCATAGACCTTTGGTAAAACTCTTTGGGGATAGGAGCCTGAAAGACATTGCAAACCCGAGACTACTAAGGTTGAAGGAGAAAACTATGCAATATAGTTTTACCGTAGGATATATACCAGGAAGAAGAATTCGGCAGCTGATACATTATCAAGATACCCAGTGATTCGCAGTGAAACTACCGTCAAAGACGAAGAAGAGGAAGAACTCATGAACGGAGTTTGTATTGCCTCCATGACGTCATCACTGGCGGATGACGTCATTACTATGGACTGGGCTACCATAAGGGGGGAGGCAGATAAGGATCCGGATTGGCCACACTATTGCAGCGACGTGTGTCAACAGAAGGGGTTGGCCGTCATCGAGGTCTCAAGTGGAGCCTTGCACAAAACCTTTTTCAGTATGCATTGATAGACTGAGTGTCATTGAGGATTAGTCACGTGTGCATATGATGAGGACATGTTCCGTCTGGTAGTTCGGAGGCATTACGTACACGCATATAACCAATCTACATTCGGGACATCAGTCAACTGACTCCATGATCAGGAGAGCACGACAGGCGGTTTATTGGCCTGGGATTGAAGGTGACAGCAAATTACAGAGACGCGGTGTCGTAGCACAGCGTTCGCGGCACCAGCCATAACAAAGGGAGAAAGTATTATATACTCCCCCTCCGAATATCGCTTTCAGGAACTGTGATGATTTATTCCAGAAGTAGCAGGGAGGCATTATATGGTATACGCCGATCGACTGACCGGATGGATGGAAATTTAGTTCTTCGCTAACGAAACTACGTCCGCGAGATTGATCCCAGTTTTTAGAAGATATTTTATGCAGTGGGGAGCACCTGAAGAAGTATCCCGGTGAGACGAGGCACGAATCTAACGAGCATTGAAATGAAACATTTCTTCGGTAGGTGGGAGTATCAATGAGGAGTGTCGTCTGCTCACTATCCCAGTCCAATGGGCGGGCAGAAGCTGCGCCGCAGCACCGCCAAACGAACGTTAATGGGCAATGCTTTACCTAATGGAGGGCTGGAACAATGATAAGGTAACCGGGCAATGTGCAGTATAGAAATACACCACTACGTGGTATAGATAAGTCTCCCGCACAGCTGGCCATGGGGCGCCAACTTCGAGATTCGGTGCCAATGTTTAAAAAGTTATCATTTAAGTCACGAGCATTGGTCAAGAAAACAGTCCGCAGAGAGAGAAAGAAAAGAAGTGTTGCTGAGCAACGAATATCCATTTAAGTACAATGAAAGCCAGGATCTTTCACCCTACAAATAGGGTGAGAGAGGGTAGCTATCAAGATGTGACCACACGAGCCTGGAATAGGAAAGCGGGGGTGGTTATTGAAAGAAAAGATACGCCAATATTGCATAGGGTTGGATGGGGCGGGAGAATTTCGACAAAGAAATCGTAGCATTTGGTCTACCACCCACACCACCTCAGGAAGACCCTACTCCCACCACCTCAGAGGAGACTCACCCAGTACCCAACCGAGAGAGAAGTAGTGCTAGGGTACGTCATCCTCCACAGTGGCACAATGATTATATCACAGAGTAATTCGTTTTATTTGTGTTTAATAAATTGTTCCTCTTCTCATATTTACCTTGTGTATGTTTCATGTGATTAATCGAAGAACTATCTGTATTATAGCTGAATTCCTTTTGTTTTATGTGTTATTACCTCTGCCAGTTTGTTAATTTTGCAATTGAAAGGAGAAATTAATGCTTATGTTTTATTTGCTTTAAATGTGGGCTGTAATCTTAGAGGGGAGGTGTAGGGTAATTTAGCTGTGTTGTCGATATGTTTTCGATTGTGTGTATCTCTTTGCGGTCCCGGGCAAAGGACAGTACTGTGCATCCCATGATCTGTAACCATCTACTCAACATTAAAGAACCAATTATTACCAGTATGTCTCAACCTGCTTACACTTATATAATATTAACAGATTCCTCAATCAACACCTGATGGGAATGTGGCAAATCTTCACTGTTATAGAAGAAGCAACATATAGTGATAAAAGACTTAAGAAAACAAACATCACCATAGGAGGAGATAAGGATGCTTGATGATACAGAAACTGATTTTTCAGTTTGAGATATGTGTTAAATTACTTGTCATTTGGAACAATGTAACGCACTCGGAGAAAAGGAGAAGAAAACGTTCAAGAAAGTTAAGAGTGACCCTAAAAAAAAAAGCATTTTTCTCTATAAATGGCCAAAATTCTCAAATAAGTTCAGAAGTAAACAAAACAGATTTTCCAGAAAATAGACACAAGTTAATTCAGGTGTTAGAGAAATACAGAAATGTAATAGCTACAGAATGAGATGAACTAGGAAGAACAAATCTTCGACAACATAGAATTTTGTTAGATGATGGAGCCAAGCCATTTTTCATTCCTAATTACAGATTACCAATAAGCCAGAGACCCATAGTTTACAAGTTGATAGAGGAAATGAAAGAAGACAGAGTAGTAATTCCTTCCAAATCTCCATATAATTCCCCATTGTTACTTGTTCCAAAGAAAGATGGTAGTTGGAGACTTGTAATAGATCACAGGAAGTTAAATTCCAAGACAATTCCAGATAGAATGCCGATGCTAGTAATCCAGGACATGTTAGCTCAATTAGGAGGAGCCAAAATACTTTCATCCTTAGATTGGCTTAGTGGATATTGGGAAGTACCTCTAGATGAAGAATCGAAACCATTCACAGGCTTCAGCACACAAAAAGAACATTTACAGTCTGAAGTAATGCCATTTGGACTAACATCAGCCCATTAACATTTGTCAGATTAATGCTACAAATTCTAGGGGACGAAAATGTTGCAGTATGCTTGAACGATGTAATCATTTTGTAAAAGAACAGAAAGTCACCTCAGAATTTATTAGAAATGGTCCTAGAGATTAAATTGCAGGACTAAAATATAAAATTAAAGAAGTATGAATTTCTGATGAAATCCTCAGAATATTTTGGTCATGTAATTAGTGAAGATGGACTGCTGTGAGCAGGTAAAATAAAAGGCAATAGTTGATTACCCAGCTCCCACTAATTTGAAAGCATTAAGAAGGTTCCTTGTCAGAGAGGCGGACACTTTGCTATCCGTGTAAACACCCCAGGATTATGTATGTAATCAACGGATAGGTTTGCTAAAAGCAAATGGGTGTTACAGACTAATCCACACACAAACAAAGCCACTCCAACATCTTCTAAAAAAGCATAACAGACACCTCACACGTCTCGAACTGTCGACCTAACCACTCAACTGTCCTCGCTGCTGGGAGAAAGGAGCTGGTTTGGTACAGTACATGTACATGTTCTGGGTCTAGCGATGTCAGGCAGGGCAGCCAGTCAGAGACTACGGTCTGCCCCAAAAAATGATGAAAGTCCTTACAAAGAAGACATCATTAACACACTTTATACAAAAAATGGGAAAAGCACGTTAAAAGAAAAAAAGAAGAAGAAGGTTCCTAGGTATGGTAGGTTATTATAGACCTTTTATAAAGGGTTTTGCTACTATAGCCAAACCTTTAACAGAACTTACAAAGAAAGACATTAATTATGAATGGAAGGATGAACAAGAAACAGCCTTTCAAACACTGAAGAGCAAAATGACCAGGAGTCCTATTTTAAATTTAGTTTATCCAGAATTTTCAAAGACTTCTACTTAGCTTGTGATGCCTCAAGTACAGGACTAGGGACTGTATTGTTACAAAAGGCAAAAACTAGAATGAGGGCAGTATATTATGCTAGTAGAGTTTTAAATCAAGCAGAAAGAAACTGCAGTACCACAGAAAGCGAATGTTTAGCTTTTATATTGGGGTTTTAAATTTAGACACATACTCTTAGGTCATAAGGTTGATGTGCTTACTGATCACAAACCTATTTGTGACTTATTCAAAAAGAGAGCCTTTACCAACAACACGAAGTTCAATAGATGGTTGATTAGTGTATTAGAATTTGCCCCAGAATTCAGGTATATTCCAGGGAAATTTACCACCTTGGCAGATGCATTATCCAGATCTCAAAAAGAAACAGAAAAATGCATTACCACTAATACCTTTTAATTTAGTTGTCAGGTAGTAGATTTAGATCTAGAGAATGAAAATACAACAAGAAAATGATGCAGAACTCAGACAGACAGTAGGACAGTTAATGACAGATGAATCTTTAAAACCTGATTTTCAACTGATAAATGGATTGTTGTATAAAAAGCCAACAGAGAAGAATGGCTGTTCTCGTCTACACATCCCAAAAACACTAATCAGAGAAGATTTAGAACTAACACACTCATATAAATTAGTAGGACATCCAGAGATTCAAAGACAAGCAGAATCGTAACCAGAAATTATTTTTGTACATTGCTTAGTGAAGATGCAAAAACTTTGTACAAAACTGTAAAAGTTTGTAACCTAAATAAAGGTAACGTAAATCTTAAGCTCCACTTGAAAAATATCCATCGAATTAAATCCATTTCAAATAGTTACAATGGACTTTTTAGGTCCATTTCCAGCCACTATTAGAGGAAATAGACAAATATTAGTCTTCTTAGACTATTTAACTAGATATTTAGAAACAGTACCAGTAAGAAATAGAGATGAAGCGACATTAGCAGAAGCTCTTGTATGTAGAATTATCACAAGACATTCATGTCCACAAGTTCTTCTTTGGGACAATGCTGCTGGATTTACTAGTGATCTTTTAAAGAAAATGTGTGAATTTTATGAAATAAAGAAGTGTCAAATAATGGCTTATAAACCAAGTTCTAATGGAGCGATGAGCGAACTAGTCGTAAAATAAAGGATATCGTGAAAACTTTAGTGAGCCCACGGCCAGAAGATTGGGACTAGAATTAGAAGACGTACAATTCTCATTGAATAGAACTGTAAATGAGACAATAGGAGAATCCCACACTTTTTCCTATATGGTTATCAGAAAAGAATGCCTAACACATTGTTAGACGATTCAACACCACCCAGACACACTTATAACTAAGATGACTGTGTTGCATGGAAGACCAGACGTACTTACGAGACAATCAAGAAAACAAGGTAAAAATTAAAAGAGGGTCATAATACTCAAGCCAAATATTATAATAATTACCATTAAACCAGACATTAAAAGTAGGTACTCAAATTTATGTACAAAATCATGTTCTAGAAGAGGCCAAATGTAAAGGTATCTCCCAAATTCACTGGACCATATAGAGTTGTAGAAGTGTTAAGTATACCTTAGTTTAACCAGACAACTGAGCTGATAAAATTAAATAAATATAGAGTAATCGATGAAAGTGATCTAAAGGAAAAAGTAGTTCACTGGAATCATATAAAAATAGTAATGACAGATTCATGGTCCTCTGAAGATATAGATAACATAAGACGTGAAAATGCTGGAGATAATGTTGTAAACATAAGGTATAATAATCTGCGAAATAGACAGAGTTAAGTCATATAAATGTATATAATGTATAAGGTAAAATTGTTATAAATGTATGTAGAGAAACCTATATATGTGTGTGTATACATACATACATACATACATATATATATATATATATATATATATATATATATATATATATATATATATATATATATATATATATATATATATATATATATCTGATAAAGTCTATTCTTACAGATGCAAAAATGCGGCTCATCATAATAATAATCTTGTTTGGACTCATTTCTTCAGAAGTGGAAATAAGAAAGGGATCATTGTTGAAAAAGGGCAAATGTAAATGATTAAAGACTCATGCATCATAAGGCTAGACATATCATCAGTGTTAAGCAATGAGAAAAGTTGAGATATACAACAGGAGGGTGGGAGAATTCTGCAGAAGGGATATAACAGTGTTACATTTTTGTTAGAAAAAGTAAGTATAGCTTAGTTTGCAGACCACTGAGCTGATTAACAGCTCTCCTAGGAGCTGGCCCGGCGGTTACACACACTTATTTTGCACGTGGCTAGAACCGGTGGATTTGCCCAGCAACGGGACCTACAACCGTTGTGGAATCAGACCACATTATGGCGAAATGAATTTCTATCACCAGAAATAAATTCCTCTAACTCTTCATCAGCCAGCGGCGGGAATCGAACTCCGGCCCGTCGAATGACGGTCGCCAGATCGAAGCGATCCCTCCTACCCTTCATTGGAACGAACTACTTTGAACACATTATTTTGGGGTAGCCACAGAATCGAATGTTGAACATGAAAAAGAAAGAGTTGACAGACTAGAAAAGTGGGCTGCAGCATAAAATGTTTCATAAACAAAGTCTGCAAGAATGTGACAGACAAACTAAATAAGTTAAATATTCAGTTCTTGAATACCTTCATTTTAGAAAGGCAGAGATTTATTATTACAAGAACACAAAAGTGTTTTGAATGCTATTTTTCTGGCTTACAAAGGTATTCTGAGTCCAACCTTAATAACTCCTAAAGAACTTGAAGATATAATTAAATTTTATATAATGGAAAACCATTTACAGCCGCTTGTAGAAGATGTGTTCATGTATTACAGTTTAATAAGTGTCAAAGTGCTTTTTAATCAGATTATATTAATTGTACCTTTCAATACTAAGATCATAAATAGCTTAATCACACTGTATCCATTTCCTATGTTGGTATTAATCAGCCTATCGCAAGGAACAATCAAACATTTTGCATTAGAGAGGAACACTTTGTTGTTGTTGTCTTTCTTTGCATAACAAAGTCTCAAAGTGTACATACTTTATTAAGGGAACAGCAATATATATGTAGTTTTGAAAAATTTATGTAAAAAACACTATATAATGCATATCCGTGTCATTAAAAATTATGTTAAATCAAAATCAGAACAAGAGGTGTGTACACCCAACTAATTTGAGAGTAAAGTTTGAAGCTTTGCTTATAGATGATGAGGTGCTGTATTTTCCATAGATACTGTTGTGGCTAAGGTTAAATGTCACAACATAACTAAGAGTAAAATTTAAGATGTTAAATCTTTACAACATCCTGTCCGTAGTATCCTAATCAATTGTACTACGAACCTCATGTTTTCACAAAATACACCTTCAATAAACATGTGCCATATAAGAATTATTCACACAAAATTGATGAATTTAAGTTGCCTGAATTAGAATTAAAGAAACTTGACAATCTGAACTATGTTGATGAATATTTCTACTATAAAGAAACTGTCTCCCCGGTTTTGTCATTGTTCAATCTGGTGCTAATATAATAGTGGTGTTTGGTATTTTATCCATAATTATAGTAAGGAATCATTAATAGTCAGAAAGTACAAGAGATTTTGACAAAGTGGAAGCAATAATTGATAGTTGATGTTAACATCATGTATGCAGTATATCAATATTGTTTTATTTTCTTTTCATGCAAATGAGAATTACTGTACTTTATTAGGTTGGAATTATAATTTAGTGTGATATTTAATACACATATATTCTTTACTCCAGAGTTGGAGAAACAATTTTTTTATGTCATTTTATTACCAATTTGATTTTTAATATTATATCCATTACGTTGTTTAAACACTGAAGACAATGTTGGTAGGTGACCGAGTGATATGTAGTGATAACTATGAATTCTGAATATTCTAAGTGTTAATCAAAATAACGAAAATTTAAATTTAAATTTTTTAAAATATTACTTAACTTATTATGAATTTTAATATACCTATTTAGTGTGGAAGCATGAGCAAATGTATTTATTGTGTGTATGTGTTGCCGTATGGGAACGACACCCCATGTGGTATTTTATCCTAATCCTTTGGGCCAGCCCTTCAGTGGTCTGGTTAAACTACTTTAATACTACTATTTCTTTGGTACTAATGAAGAATGAAAAATCAATTGTGTCTTCTTAAGACCTCCTGGGAAATCTACGCCACTACATAACTAAGATAGAAAGATCAACATCTATAAAGAAGTAATCTTCTTAAACCAGTAGATGATATAAACAGAAGAATAATAAATAAATGAACATTGCATATATATAATTACATTATATAATATACATATAATATATATATATATATAATATATATGTAATATATATATATAACATATATATAATATATTTATATATATATATATATATATATATATATATATATATATATATATATATATATATATATATATATATATATATATATTTATAAATGTTCTGCTGTTCCGCCCTCGATGTATTTAGGTGTAGGAATATTAGTCAGATTGACCTCAACGAACATCTCTGTGTGTCCCGCAGGTAGGCAGCAATTC